>NC_092208.1:30630873-30633454 GCF_043381705.1 Parasteatoda tepidariorum | reverse complement strand
ACGGGGTGTGTGTGTGTGTGTGTGTGTGTGTGTGTGTGTGCGTGTTTGTGGGTTGACATCCCTTTTTTTAAATGTGATTAGCTTTGAATGATAGAATGTTTTTTTTTCAAAAAAGAATCAAAATATATAATACAGTGGGAATATAAAAAAATATAACCAGGAAGAACTTTCAGAAGAAACTAATCTTAATGGTTTAAAGAGTGAACTTCAAATGTGCTAATTATTTAGAGCTAACTATTAATTAAGTTACGAAAACAGGAACAGGTGCGTACTTTCTCTGAAGAAACATATGTCCTTTTTTTAGATGGATTTGGATAAAATTTGGTGGAAGGGTTCATATCTGCAACCACGGAAACATTTCAATGTCAGGTTTTTGTTACGAAACTGTGACATTTGGTGCTGCATGGATATTCATACAAGAATTTCATATACAGTCTCTGGCCAAATTATTAGACGCACTATAAGATTCTATTTAAAATCCTAATTATCAGTTGATACTAAACAGTTTTACTGCTTTTACGTGACTAAAATCTGTTTGCACTTGCTTGCGTTAGTGTATCATTTGGTTAAATTGAACGATATATAACATAAATTCGACGATTGGATAATTTGGTCGATATGTTATATAAATTTAGAATATTTATTATGTCTGGTATTATATTAGTATATTATAATAATTAGACCAAATAATTAGATGCACTGTAGAGTTTTAATAATTACATGTTTAGCACGAGTTTAAATGCAATACTCCTTATATATTTAAACAGACATGTAATGGGTTTTTATTCAATAGATTTTTTATATACTTCCTATTTGTATTTATTTTAAACGTATTGCATTACAATGTTAAGGGGTTACAGCACCTTTGCAACAATTTCTTTAAATAAAGGTATAATCATTCATTTTGAGGATGCTTTACATGCCTATTTAACTTATAATCAATAATTTATCTTCAAAAAACAATTAAACTGTTTAAATTTTTTAAAATTTTAAAAAAAGTTGAAAGAATTCAAAATTTTTAAATCCCTAAGGCTTTTTTATTTTAACTTATTTTTCAAAAAAATTTTTTTCTTAGTGCTCACAATATTCTTCTTAACAATTTTGTGCATTCATTTATTGATATATCAATTAGAGTATTTTTTATAAAATATTTTGTAAAAAAGTAGATAAAAAAGGGTAAAAATTCCTGTCAGGTATATATAACATGCTGTAAAAATTGTAATGCCTTATAAAATGCTTATTCCATGCACAGTTTAAATAAGTGTATTATACTTAAGATAAAAAAGTTTACTTCAAAGCTTTATCTTAAATAGAAAAAATTCCTTAGGGACTTAATCAAGATCTAAACACAAAATTATCATTTATGAGAAAAAGCCCTTTAAAGTTTGTCAGCAGAGCAAGATTCTGTATTATTACAATCTAAAATCATTCATAACTTTTTCAAAAATGTAGATAGAGACATGATTTTTTTTTCAGTGCATTTGAAATAGTTTGAAGTTTTATTATAAGCAATAAAAAAAATTGGTATTTTTGTCATTTTTTGGGTACTGTGACCCCTTAACCAATTGATACATGAACGTAAACAAGTGCAAACTGGTTTCAGTAGCGTAAAAACAATAAAGCTCTATAGTATATACCACCTGATAATTAAGATTTTGAAAATCTGTCTTTGTATTATTCAAAAAATGAAGTAAAAATTTTTTTCTAAAGGATGCCAGTGTATTTTTGATTCAGTTTTATCATTCATGAATGCTGAAAAACAATTCTTAATTCGTAGGATTTTAATGTCATGGAATGCTACTGTTAATAAAATGAATAAACATCTAATGAATAAACATCTAATGAATAAACATCTAATGAATGAACATCTAATGAATAGGTTTTATTTCAGTGGCTGAGGAACGATGAATATTGGGATTGTATCCAGATCTTTGTAAATTGATCCTGGCTTAACAATTTCTTCCAGATCGATCAGAATGACATTTTTCATCAGTAATCAATTAATCCTCCGTGCACTGAAAGAGGAAAGAGTTTTCATTTTCTATTGTAGGCAATTAATTCCGGAATGTGAATAACATTTAAAGAAACTTTTCAACAAGTTTATTTAATTCGAAAAAGGAAAATGAGTTCACGTAAGTTGGATTTCTCGGAAATGGTGGACTCCATTTAAAATGGAAATGGGAGAAAATCACTCTTTGTGTGTATCTTTCATTCGTCTCATTGCGGGTGAATAAATTTAAGATTTCAATAGGAGGGGTAATGGATTTTAATTTTCTGAATCAATTTAGAATACGATGAAAAAAATGGAAGGAATAATATTTCGATTTTGTAGTTTCAGTATTGATTTCAGAAACTTTTCATACATTTCAAGTCATTTTTTTGTATGCTATTCAGTAGGTTTCAATTAGATATAGAGAGAATTTATTGCAAACTTTTTAATTAAAACAAATTTTAACAATATATATACATACATATATCTATATCTATCTATCTATCTCTCTATCTATCTATCTCTCTATCTATCTATCTATCTATCTGTCTATCTATCTATCTATCTATCTATCTATCTATCTATCTATCT
>NC_092208.1:30623910-30628624 GCF_043381705.1 Parasteatoda tepidariorum | reverse complement strand
TTACTTTAATTTAATATTTTGGCCTAAGACGTTTACATTCTGCAGAAAACAACAGGATTTCTTAAAATAACTCAGATAAATCTATGTAGTTTATGTTATTAATGATTTCAAGAAGCTAGGAAAATGACAACACAAAAACCTACTCATCTTGAAAAAGTTTTTGAAATAGATTTTGAACCAGAAAATTGGTTCTTTATTCATGCAACAAGACATGTTCATATAGGAGGATATCTAATCAATCTATTAACATAGGATATTGATTACTGGCTCTATCTAGTTTGGTTATAAACCACTAAATAAGAGTAGCCAGGAAAATGACAGATTTTCTTGGGACAAGCAAATTATTGACAGAAAAAATTATTTTAAACGAAGTTTTTGTAAATAATACCCTCTGCGTATATTCTAGAAATGCTTACACCGGTTGAGATAAAAAAAATAGATATTGAAAAATTTATGGGAAGTTTTGAAGCTAGTTATTATTGGAAACGTTTGTTTAGGACATGCGAGGAAAATGACATTTTGAAGGTCAATTAAATTTTTTAACTATACAAAACAGTCAAAGCGAGTACAAAGTCATTTTAAAATGCTAACAGCAATGCAATTTATTAATTTCTTTTTTAAAAAAAGTTCTTTCAGTATTACAGTATTAGATCTTGGAGCAAGGGACAGTGAATTGTCATATTTCGTGAGAATCACCCATATATATTTATATATTCACCTATATATATACTGAAACGCAGTCACTTAAAATAGAAAATAAGAAAATAACGCACTCATTTTCTAAACTGGAATGGGATTCCTTGAAGTGACGTAGTATCTCGATCCTGATTTGTTGTTGTAACGTGTCATTTGTTTACGTTATCAACTGTTTTTTCACTTTTATTTCGAGTAAGCCAAGCTCGTGAAGTATCAATTCTCTTAAGTGGCATATTCTATATTCTTGATGAAGGATTCTTTAATATGGATTTCAATTCTTTCACTATATATTTCTCACTTAACACAAAGACGTAAAACATAAACAAACTAATTAAGTTGCCAGGGACACAAAAAAAGTATATCATGGTTACAATAAATTACATAAATATATAATAAATCTAAATTAAGTAACAGATGTAGACGAGAAAGAATTATATTTCAACGAATTCAATGTGCGATACGGCGTTGTAGTTAATTAACTTCACGTTAATTAACATTTGAACTTATGTTTTGAAACCTAGCTCAATTTAACAAACCATTTTGCTTATGAAGGGCTGGCGCTGACGTCATAGGTCACATGTGTGGGTATCTGTAATCTTCTTCTTGAAGTGCAAGTATTCTATTGTCTGCTAACTCAACTTTAAAGTTAAATTAAATTTGTTTTCTCTATTGAAGATTATTCGACTTCTAATAAACCTATTCAGTTAAAATTTGGTAATTGACTTAAGTTTACAATTCTGTTTAAATTCATTCTAGCACTTGAATATTGGTAAATATTTTTTAATTTTCTCACCTAAACACATTTTTTTAATAAAAAATTAAAAATTAAGTTCTTTTTACTTTAAAAACATTAATAATTTTCCAATTTCCTTGAGCCAGTATGGTTTTATGAAAGCTTAAAAGAATACCCAATTAAAGTTGTTTCAAGTCATTAGCTTGATATTTATAACTTTTATTGTGTGCGTAAGACGTAGCCTCTTTTTTTTTCTTCAAATTTTAGCTTTGGATATATAAATTGCAAAAGTTCATTCGTAGTATTTTTAAAAAAGTGCTTGTATTTAAATTATGTCTTGGCTTATGTTAAACTCAATCAAACAAATGAATTTTTGATAATTTATAAAATACGTTCGGAAAATGTACACTGTAAAAAATTCCGGATAATATTAGGGTATAAAGTACCGGCACATTGAGGACATCATCCATAAAGCAACTTTCATTATAAAATTCCGTGAAACTTACCGTAAAATATTATTCCGTAATTTTAACAGTAATATTTATTTAATTAGATTGATTCAGTGATTTTACAGTTACTGTAAAAATCACGGTATATCAGATTTTTTGTTTCGTAACATGTTCTGGTAAAAATGGATCTGACTATAAAAAGTACCGACATTTTGAGTGTCGGTACTTTTTGCCGCAATTTGATCAGGAGTTTTTTTACAGTACACCTTAATGCTTCCTTGATAGAATCAAAATCACCTAGACTCCTTAAATTACAATAATTATATACTTACAGCTAATGCAGCGTGAAGCGTACTCGAATAATTTGATTTTGCTGTTTGCTATTTCGGTTTACTGGTAAACCTTAACGTATCTTGCGTTCTTTTACAACATGATAATAGCTAGAATCTAATATCAATGCTACAGAAAGATCATCTGATAAAATAATAAAAAAGCGTCAAATAACTACTTCTAAACCTGAAGAAGTTTTTAGCTATAAATGTAAGCGGAAATTTCAAAATAAAGGCAAGTTACAGTAAGCATGAGTCGAAAGCAAATTAAAGAAAGAAAGTACAAGTCTATATATTTAAAAGACTATCAAATGATTTAAACTTTATTAATAACCTTAGTTAGTTCCCTTCAAATAGTAACTTAACATATTTGCAGCTGCTTTGTTTATGGAAAATAATATTACGTGAATTACTTGTCCTATGATAATTCATGAATCTGTCATCATTTCATTAGATATTTATTTTAAGAGATTTAAAAATATTGATCACTGAAAGTTGTAATTACTGATACTTCTCATCAGGATTAAAATTAACGAAGAAAAAAAGACAAAAGTAATAGTGAAGTCAATTGAAATCCGATACAGTTTCAACATACACAACTTCAACATTTAAAACCTTCATCAGTTTTTAACTTCCTTAAATATCTATACAGAACAAAGATGCTTGTCACGTAAGAAAAGACCTTTTAAACAATGTATCACAAGCCCAACCTATGTATTTGAAATACCAAAGTTGAAGCTCAGTCACATCTCGATATTCGTTTTCGAATAAATCGAGCAATTTTCTTTATTTTCTTCAATTCTACATCGAGAAAAAAAAAGTAGAGTCGAAACTACCTGTGGTAAAATTTACCGTGTTTCTTGCTCTAAGGGAACAGTAAAGTTCGGTAACTTTTACAGAAGTGCTTTAATGATTTTGGTAAAATTAACAATAAAATGTGATTTTATAATGTGATAAAATTTTAAAAATGTGATAAAATTTAGTAATTTTATTACGATACCTTAAGACATGGCATAAAACCCTTTATTCGGTATTTACTTTTCAGTTTTGCATTTTTTACTAAATGTGTGGTAAGAAGAACTTTAATTTTGAAAACCAGAAAACTTTTTAAGTTGTTATCATAAAATTTCAAGAGGAATAGTTAAAACACCGAGTATTTTCGTTTTATTAACTAGAATTATGTTTCTTTTCTCATTTTTTTAAATACAGAAATGTCATTACCATACACTGAAGTAAATTTATCAGAATTTTTTTCCCGTGTAAATAAACTCCGAATTATTCATCCAGAGTTTGAATACTTTTTTTACAAGAGAAAAATTGACACATTATTACTTCTTATGATTTTTATATTTAGTTTTTACTGTCAAATCTTTTCACAAAATAACCCACTATTAGAGAAAAGTGAATAAGCATTTGGAAAGGAAACACAAAACAGACATTAAGTTTTACGAATCAATACTGAAGAAAAAGACGATATTAAAAACATCAAACCTAATTCATTACCGTCAAAAATTGAGAGCAAGAGAGATGAGGTTACAAGTAACTATTAGAAACACCTTAAAATTTTTTTCAGTAATCAAACTGGTTTTCATTATACAAAATTCTTAAAATGTGATCCAATACCTAAAAATAAAATGGAAGTGAAACCTTTTTATTCAATTTTATTAAACACTGTATTTTTTAGTTGAGATTTAAATGAGTTGAAAAATATTTCGGGACCATATCATATTTAATTCTGTTTAAATTATATTTTTATTCCACGTGTCTTGAATCATGGAAATGTGCGAAAATGTTTGATTTACAATTCAAATACGATTAGCTTTAATATTTTGAATGTTAAATATAATAATTTATTAAAATATGAATCAAAATATATCATATATATCATAGTGTGTTATAGAAATAGAAAAAGCCACCTGTTTATTTATAATTCATAGTTTTTTTAACTGTGCATTTTAAAATAGAATAAATTTAAAATTATATAACTTATTCTAATTTTGAAAACATTTTTGCAAAGTAATTTAGATTTTTCCAGCCTTCAATTTGATTTACTCTTAATTTGTTCAAAGCTATGTTCTTTCTTCTGAATATTTAAGTTTGTTTCTAAATCAAAATGTGTTTCTAATAAAATTAAATAAGAATAAAAGTTTTATTACTATTAAATTTACTGTGAAATTTTGCTTATTACTGTTTAATACTTTAATGAAATCTAATTTGGAATAGAAAAAAAAATAACTGAACTATGAAACTTTACAGATTTCTCCAATTTTGATTCTAAATGATTATTCAATAGAATAAAACTAAAATAACGAAATATTTAAGTTTGTGCTTTTAATGCAAAATATTCACATTGATCAATATATGAACCTAAATCAAATGATTATGAAGAGTAATTAAAAGTGAAAATTATTTTACTATTAAATCTGTATTATAAAAAGAAATACAACTCTCACGCTTATTACTTGGACAGGAATAGAATTATATATATATATATATGATTTTACAGT
>NC_092208.1:30581184-30623890 GCF_043381705.1 Parasteatoda tepidariorum | reverse complement strand
TATATATATATACATATACATTTCTTTCATCTGCTTAATCTCACCAAAATTTGTTTGTGAGCCGTGATGGCTCAAGGAATAGAGCGTTCGCCTTCCAATGAGGTGAAACGGGGGTTCGAATCCCAACGATGGCTGGTCGATACGAATTCAGCATCCGGCTTGCATCGACCACAGTGCTGACTTAAAATATCCTCAGTGGTAGACGGATCATGGATTAGAGTCCCTTGCCGTCAGGCTAACCATGGGATGTTCACATGGTCTTCCTTTCCATGTAAAGCAAATGCGAATTAGTTCCATCAAAAAGTCCTCCACGAAGGCAAATTTCTCCCACTGCTTGATCCAGGAGTTCCCTTGTCTTCTGGATTGGGTTCAAAATTACAAGGCTACGGAGTTGAACATTAGTAGTCGTAAACCCAAACTTAGGGCTGATGTTCAACGACGGTTATAAAATACTTTTTTTTATCAGTGTATTGTAAATAGTTAGAAATACTATTTTAGGATTGATCAGTAATTTTGAATATTGACAGGAATAATGAAACTTGAGCAATAATTTTCATAAATAAAAAAAAAATTCTATAAAGTTGTCTTAATAATATTGAAAATGTTTTAATCCAATTAAAATTTAAATCTAAGTTATCTTCCATTAAAATCATAAGTTTTATTATATAGTAAATTTTTAAATTTTTACTTATTGTGTAATTTTTTTGTAATGAAAATTGCACTTAAAATTATTTTACTGTAAAATTACTTTTCATTAGGGCTTAGTTAATCTTTAAATAAATGCCTTCCGCATCATAAAATATTTTTCAATCACAACTTAACATGTAACTTAACATTTCAAATAAACTATTATATCATTATAAATGATGTATTTTATCAAAAAGGACAGTATTAAGTAGAAAAAGTTTGTAATCTTTTATTTTAATAAAAATACTGTTTTTGATAAACATTTTGTTATTTCTCATAATTTAAGATGATCCTAAGTTTAGCTAGAAATATTTTTTATTGAAATTATAAAGGATAAAATATAAAGCTTATATTTTTATAAGTAAGTGCGCATATTAATATAAATTTAACTTAATTGTAATTTTAATAACTTAAAAGCCTATTGCACAACCATCTTAAAATTAGTTTTCAGCGAATTTGATTGTTAATGATATAATATTTCTTAAATAACATATTCAGGAAGTGAAAGATAGAAAAAAAAATAGTTTAGAGCAACATATGTTACTCTTAGAGTGTTATGAATGTCAACTTTGTTTTTTAAACTTCGATCTGAATGGGTTATGGAACGAACGATTACTTTAAAAAAAGTTCTATGTTACATCAAATCAGTTTAGTTACATCATTTATAATGGGATTACCGAACATTCATCCTAAACAATTGGCATTAGTTTTATTGGACTTTGTTAAGTCAGCTTTCGGTTGCGTAGTACGTATGAAATTAAAAAATAAGATCTGTCATTAGTTTCTTGAGATGAAAACAATAAACAAAACAAAAAATTGATTGAATTGAAATTAATGACCTAATGGAGTAAACAAATCATATAAATCTTACAAAAACAATTCATTTTCCCATTTTAAGCAGCCTATCGATTCCCTATTTTAATCACGTGATTCCAATTCCCGAAGAAGCTGCTCGCGCAGATTTTCTGGAGTCTCCGCAGTGCAATGGCGGCTTTCTGGAGAACTGCAGATCAACTTGATATGCTCCGCCATTTTGGGAATATTTTAGGGAATGCATAAATTCCAGGAATTCCTTTGCAGCTATTTTGCTGACGGAAGAAATCTCTCTCTCAATAATTGCGAGTCAGTAATAATCTGAAGAGCAAAAATCTCACAGTCAAAACAAGTCAAGGTGAGACCCCATCTTTCCTATTCTCATGACTTATTTCCATGACTATGACCCGTTACTTACTTTCAAATTACGCGAAAGTTTCTTTTGACAATATGGTTGCTTATGAATTTATTGTTTATTATTGCAAATGTACTCGAAAAATGGTTATAACTGATTGGTTTACGTTTGTATTGAGTCTGTAAAATTGCGTTTTGATATGATTGTAAAACTGAACTATAATTTACAATAAATTTTTAATTATTTTACAAAATTTTTCAAAAGAGTTTACTGTAAAAATCATCAATAATTTACGTCATTGTACTAAATAATTAAATAAGTTATGACATTTAATTTAACTTCAAATTTATATAAGGTTGCGATTGACAATATGAATGCTTATAGATTTGTTTATAATGATCCATGTTCATTATTACAAACTAACTTTAAAAATTTATAAGTAACTAATTGGTTTCCGTACGTTTTGAGTTCGAAAAATTTTGTTTTGATATGATGTTTAAACTTAAATATGGTTTACAATAGCAAAGTGATAAAATAAAAATAATTATTGTACAAAGTGATAAAATAAAAATTAATTATAATTATTGTGCAATTAATCAATAATTAAAAATATTGTTCTGAATAAAAATTAGTTATGACATATAACTACTTCAAATTTAGATAAAGTTGTTATTGACAATATGAATGCTTATAGATTTGTTTATAATGATCCATGTTCCATTACCACAAACTAACTTTAAAAAACTTATAAGTAACTAACTGGTTTTCGTTTGCTTTGCGTTCGAAAAACAATGTTTTGATATGGTGTTGAAACTTAAATATGGTTTACAATAGCATTTAAGTTATTGTGTAAATGATTAAAAATTAAAGTTATTGCAGAAATGAATTACCCTTAACTTACTTCCAATTTACATAAAGATACAGTTAACAATATGAATGCGTGTGAGTTTGTTTAGAATTATCCATGTTCATCATTGCAAACCAACTTAAAGAATGATTAGTTAGTTTCCTTTCGGATTGTGTATGCAAAGCTGTGTTATTATATGATGTAAGTATGGTTAACAACTTAAGTAAGGTTAACATTAACTACAATAATTTTTTTTTAAATTTAAGTATCAATAACAATATTTTCTTAAATTCAAATTTTTATTTATGGTTAACAATTACTATCTTATGGTGAGATGTACATATGATTGTACTTGAGTAATGATTTATTTTATTTATAACAGTAAATAATTTCAGAGTGGCATTTATTGTCTTAAAATCGTACAGTCATGTCAAACTTGTAAAATTTTAATGAACCTCTAGCATTTAGTGTATAAATCGATATTAAAAATACTTTGCTGGTTAATTAGCTTTTAGAAATCTAGCAAATATTTATACATTTTTATATTTATACATTATATATGCAATACTTTTTTCGAATTCCTTTATTTTTGTTGTTGTTGTTGTTAAAACATCAAAATATATAATTAAAACTTTTAGTACCAGCATTGCCATTTAATTTATAAAAGAGATACAATTGATTTTATTTATAAGCACAAACAATTTTGGTGTTATTTAAGAATAATACCCCAAATAATAAGTAAAGTAAGTATATATAAGTATAATAAATAAAAAATAAAAGCTATTTTAATTGATATTCGTTAATTGCAATAGATTATATTATATTATATTATTAGTGCCGATGTAACATCTTATTTAATTAAAAATTAGTTGAATGTTTAAATAACTGTTACTCTAAAATGATAAATATTATTTCATTTTAAACGAAATTGTTTTCGTTACAATGTGTGTTTACATTTATTATTATTGTTTTAAAAAGATTTCAACTTTTCAATTCTATTTACTTAGCCTGTTTATTTTTTAAAAATATTTTTTTATAATCAGTTTTAGTTTAAAAATTATTTATTTATTAACCGATATTTATGCGCACAATAAAATGGTTATGTATTATTATTTCCAAAATCCAAGCTTTGTAAGAAATTAAAACTTAAAAAAGGTATTTCATTAAAAAAATATTCAGTCAACATATGCAACTAAAATAATTAAAAAAATTGTATAAATTATTATATAAAACGAGTTTTTAAAATTCTAAAGCAAGATGACGAATAAAACTTTTTACTCTTAATTGTTAAACAATTTATTTAGCAGTAAAATATTCACAGAATTTTAATAAAGGTCAAAAATTTTATGAGAATGTAAGAGCCAAGTACATGAGCACTGGTAATCAGCAAAATATTTACACTAAACAAAAGTATGTTACTGTGCTCTACCGTATGCTAAATCTTTGTAATAAAATATGAGTTTCACAATGAAAGCTTTTAGGATATTTTATTTGAAAACATTTTGATTTTGATACAATAAATTAACTTTAATTTTGATTATAACAATATATTTATCGCCTCGAAGCAAAAAAGACTACGAAGCAATGGTGGAAGTGGAAGGAGAAGAGAAACAGGCATTAAAAAAAGGGATTCTTAAAATTGAACTGAAAAAAAGTAAGGAAAAAAAAGGGGAAAAAATAGAAAAAAGTGATCAAAAGAAAATAAGAGTGAAATTGGAGAATTTTTGTGCAAAATGCAAGTAGAGGGGAAAATGTATGAGAAGGATGTTTTCGATTTGCACATTTTAATACATTAATCATATCACTTATTCATTGTCTCATCAAAATTTCGAGATGTAATGTTTTTAGAAAATAGTAAAATGTTTCACATATGTGATTTGAGCAGCATCAAAACATTTAAGTTATTTAGTTTGCTTAAATATGAAAGCTAATAAACTATAAAGTATAAATAATATTAATTACCAAAAACGAATACAAGGTAGTACATAAGGACTTATCTTCATATAAATTTTCTGAAATCTTGTCAGAATTCAAATCATTTGCTCTAAGTATTAAAAAAGAGAAAATTTAAAATGTTTTAATTTGACAATAATTATTATAAATGCTGCGGAACTTAAAACCATAAATATCATACTACGCCATCAGATGCGATTAAAAGGAGTATCAAAGAAATTCCCTTGGAAATTCAGAAAGATAGGGAGCAATAATTGTTTCAATTAGGTTTTAGGTTTAATATTTTAAAAATAATTTTAAACGCACCAAATTATTTTAGAAGTCAGTTAATGAAAAATCATCTTTTTAAATATAAAACTTCTTTAAAATTTGATTTCTCAAAATTTTTTAACTGATTTCATTCTAATTTTGTATTTTGCTATTTAAATTTACCTATTTCAAAATAAGATAACAATTTGTTTTTGCTATTCGAATTGTTTTATTATTAATAAAATTAATAAATGATTTATTACAAATTATTTTTTACGTGGAATTATCTTCGGATAAACGAAATTTATTATCGTGTGCAAAAATATTTCGATTCGCTAAAAAATGCTCGAGACAGGGGAGAAGTAAATTTAACATGAAAAGGTTCGAAGCTACTTTCTTGACCGAACCATGGGGACTATTTTTTTCTCCAAATTACAGCAAGATTGCGAGTCAAAAATCCATATCCGTTGAAATAAAGGTATGCTTATTCTGAAACAGTACCTTTTTATGTCTGATTTCGTTAATAAAATATCGTCTGCACAAACTAATTAGCGTATTTGAGGTCAACCAGCTCCAACCATTGAAATTGAGAATTAGTAGATGAAGATCTGATCATTAGAGCAAAAGTTAATCAGGATAGTTTTGTTTTTGCATATTATACAACAAAATCTGTTTTATATTTAATTTAGATTTATAAAGAATTATAAACTGGATGCTTAATATTATATTAAAAAATAGTTAAAAAATTAATGTTACTTCTAGAAAGAAGTAAATAATGAATGCACACTGAAAAAAAGTATGATCAAAACTACCAGAATATTGTAAAACTTACCATGTTTCTGGCTCAATTTGGATACCAAAAGCTAGGTAGTTTTTAACGAAGCTCTTTGCTAATGACTTTGGCAAAATTAACCATACAATATTAATTTATAATATGTGATGAAATTTATCGAATGTGCTAAAATTTGGTAATTTTATCATGATTCCTTAAGGCTTGGCATGAAAATCATTCATTCGGTTTTGTATATTTTACTAAATGTGGGGAAATAAGAACTATAATTTTTAAAAACAGAATTTCCAGTAATGGGTTACCAAACGAATGGTTTAAATACCAAATATCAAAATAGTAATTTTATTTTAGAAAAAATACTGTTTAAAAGAATTTTAATTGAAAATTTATTTATAAGCTAAAAAGAAAAACCTTTTACTAACACATAAAATATTTTTTGTAATTAACATAAAAGGATATTAGATGCTTCATCGGGAATTCAATTACTTAGAGCAAGAAAGTTCAAGAACTTATTAATTATCTTTTTGTCGGCCAGTTATTTAGTGAATAGCTATTCGAACTTCTGATGCGCCTGAAGACGATATTGCTCAGAATACTAAATTCTTGAAGTATTCTATTGAAGATGCTCCATTCCTTAACGTGGGTTGACTTGATCGATCGTTTTCTAAATATAGCAGGCGTCTTCGTTTTACGACGTGATTCTGAAATAGTGGACAACATATCATAAAAAATACCACATCGCCATTTTGTATTTAACGCTTAATCGTTTTCTCATACTAAGAAGACTGACTTTTAAACTAACTACACTGAAGTTCAAGTCATTTAAAAAAACTATCATGCTAATGGAAAAATTGTAATTAAATATTTCTTATAAGTGTAATTAATATCAATGACAAATAATATTTTAAAATAATTATTGTTATAACATAAATAATAAAATTTTTATTTAGCTCAAAAATTTTAAAACACTATTAAATGTAGTAATTTTTTAAAAAAGAAACGAATAGAAACATTGCTTTACCCTTTTGATCCAGAATTTTTATTAAAAATATTTTTCATACTTTTTTCATTATTTTGTTTAAATTTATGTCAAAATCAGTAAGTATAATTAATATTAATAACAAAGAATATTTTAAAATAGTTATTGTTATAATATGAATAATGATATTTTTATTCATTTCAAAAATCTTAAAGCACTATTAAATTTTGTATTGTTTTTAAATAAATGAATATAAACATTGTTTTAACACTTTGAGGCTGAATTTTTATTAAACTTTTTTTTCATACTTTTTTTATTATTTTGCATTAATTTATTTCAAAATAGCTGAAAAATAATATATTTAGCTTTCTAGTAATTTATGGTTATAAAATACAGCATGAAACAACGGTGTCTCCCTTTCTAAGGGAAAATTTTCCAAACACGGCTCACTTTCCAAACAACAATTTTTCCAATTTGCACTTATTTGCAGAAATATAGAACTTATTCATACAGTTATTCATCATTGAAATTTCTTTAATTCATGAAATCTATTATTGATAAATTTTCAATATGAAAAAAAAAAAAAATTCAAACTACTTTTTTCAGATTTTTCATTTTAGTACAAATATAACTCCGATATTGTAACAGATTTTGTTTTTTAACTATTAGACTGTTTTTTATAATTAGAAGATACCAAAATATATTTTTGTTTGTAATTAGAGAGTCAGAAAAATATATAAAGGGTACACCGGTGTCTCATTTGCATCAATGGTTAAAAGGTTACTTATACATTAAAATGATTTTTCACGTATTTTATTTAGCTTTATGAAGTTGGAAATGATTCTTGTTAACTTAAATGATTAATTATGGCTATTTTTTGTGCTTTTGGGGGCTAAAACATTAAAGTAATCCATGTTTATCAGCATGGATAAGGTATGCTTAGTTGGGTTTGCTGTCGTTGATTAAAACTTTAAAGTAATGCATGTACGTACAATCACTGGGATTCGAACCAGGTTCAACTCATTGGGAGGCGAGTTCTGTATCCTCTAAGTCAACACGGCTCAAACAAATTAATAAGGCTTTTTTTTTGTATAGTTGATAACCAAGAGTTTGAAGTAGTCCTTATTTACGTAAATGAATCAACTATTCTTAAGTTCTGCACTGCCGATGACTGATACATTGAAATAATTCTTGTTATCTACGATGCAAAAGTTTTTGGCGTACAGCTGCTACAATTTTTGGCATTGAGGTAAACTAAAAATTTTTACAGCGTATACATTCGAAGTTTTTATTTATTTTTTCACTTCTATAGATTTATATATTTTTGTTGTTTTTTACAGACATATTTCCTTCCGCTTTAATGTTTCATAGCAAAACTAATTTATTAAAAAAACAAGCACATTTTTCTCAATATCTTTGCACCAATTAACAATTGTAATTTTGTCAATTATATATGATTTTCTTCACGATAACTGCAGTTTTGTACTTAGAAATGTATTCAGACTACCTCGGCTGTGCGCAAAAATTTTTCTCAGTGTTTTAACTCACATCGAGGTGTAATGAGTCAATGTAAAATATTGTTAAAAATACGTTTTGCATCTAGGCGGAAAAGAAAATGCTTGTAAAATTGCCATTCATTATGGTAAGGACATATCCAATAAAAACTGATCACAGTGCTGACGTAAAATATCCTCAGTGGTAGACGGATCAGGGGTTAAAGTTCCCTTGCCATCAGGCTAACCGTGTGAGGGTTTCGAGGTTCTTCTCTCCATGTAACTCAAATGTTGGTTAGTTCCATCAAAAAGTCCTCCACGAAGGCAAAATTTCTCCCATTACTAGATCCAGAAGTTCTCTTGTTTTCTGGATTAAGCTCAAAATTACAAGGCTACAGAATTGAACTTTAGTAGTCGTAAACCCAGAAAATTGGGTCGGATGTTCAACGATGGTTATAAAATAAAATAAAATAAAATATCCAATAAAAAAAACCTAATGCTGGTTAGTAAATCTAAAATATACTGTATGCTAACCATTCATTTAGCCATTTTTCTATTCATATGATAACGGTTCACCAGAAAATTCGGGTTTTCAAAATTATAGTTCATCTTACCACTCATTCAGTAAAAAATACAAAATTGAAAAGTAAATTTAATCAAATAAATGACTTTTGTGCCATGCTCTGAGGTATGATAAGATTACCAAATTTTATCACATCGATTAAATTGTGTCACACATTCTAAAACTATTCTTTATTGTCAATTTTACCGAAATCATTACCAAAGTGCTTTGGTATAAATTAGGTTGATGTTTCCATAGAGCTAGAGACACGATAAATTTTACCATAATCTAACAGTTTTGATCATGATTTTTTCCTTAGTGCGTAAATGAATGAATTATGCTTAATTATTGTACTGTTGATGTCAAATAAATTGAAATACCCCCGGTACTTACTGATTTAACTCACCTTGAGATGCAATAGACCAATGTAAAATGTTATTTAAAATAAGTTTAATGTAAGTAAATCATAAATATTTTCCATTTATATGGTCAAATATGATGGTTGACTTTCTAAAAGTTTATGTTTAAAAAGTTAATTAACAATCACAACTTTTTCTCGTACTAAATATAAAATAGAAAACTTATTTTCATGACAGCAGGCTATTCTACTGTAATCTGAATATGATTGTTTAAAAACGTACTCGAAATAGTTTCTAAAAATACATATACTTCTAAAGGGCGTTGTAACAGAACCCAAGTTTCTGTGACATTTCGTGCAATCATTCAAAGAACGTTCCGTTATTTTAATTTTTTTTCAAAGATTTAAGAAAAGGAATTTCACTTTTGACACTTTTCTCGTTGATTTATACCGTTGTTAAAAATGGCAACTATAACGTAAAGATTTTATTCCAAAAATTGCAAATTAATTAGAGGGTTTTAAAAAAATTATATCAGAAAGGTTCTGAATAAGAGACACTTTTTTTTAAAATTAAAATTTGTTTATAACAGCTATTTTGATGGTCATTATTACTTCGAATTGTATGACCACTGTAATTCATTTGGGATTGGCAAATTTTGCAAAACTGAAAAGTCTCGCAGTGATATCTCAAAAAACAAAGAGGCAGTACGAAAAGATATGCGCAACTAACTCAATTTGTTAAATTATTTTGGGTAAGCACGGACTATTATAAGCTGCAAAGTCTGGAAAATATCCCCTTCTGGTGTTCTTTTATGGAATACTACCATAACATATTAAATACGAAAGCTTTTGACAGAATAGGATCTATAAAGCATAACATATAATATTCACTCGCAGTAAGACTTAAATGACAAATATTTCCAAATACCAACCATTACTGAAACCAATACATTGAAACATTTCTAAACATTGCGGAAAACAATAACCTTGAAACAATACCTCCAAAGGGGTTGTAAGGTACAATAGGGGATACAATCGATTACAACAGGGGAACTATAGCATGTTAGACTACTTTTCTCTAAGCTCAAACCTATTAGAGTGTTACCTGATGAATAACTGCATTTGCTTCAAAAATATATAAAAAGGAAATAACAGTCGACATGTTGCAAGCACTTAAAAATAGGCGGCCATCTTGAAGGCTTGTCCAGACGGGAATGAGAAAAAACAAACGTGATTTGAAATATAAACTTTTATATTTCAAATAACTTTTGTTTCTTCTCATTCACATCTGACAAGTCTTGAGAGTGGTCGCCTATTTTTGAAGAGCTTGAAACATGTCCACTGTTATTTCCTATTTATATATTTTTGAAGTGAATTTCTTTATAAGGTAATACCTAACAGCTTCAGTTTCTTAGGAATATTTATTTCCTGTTATTGACTAAGATAAGAGTTTTACCATGTTCAAAGAATTTTTTTTATTTTATATTGTCTTGTAAAAAATAACTTTTTCTTACTCTTATGTTGTTATTATCTTACTGTAATTATAATTAATTGCCTTTACTGAATACCAAAAATGGTGATAACTACTTAACATCGAGTATTTTGAGAAACATTTTTTTGTTTCACTATGCCAGGAATTGTCTTTATTTCCACATAGGCGCATTATAGTTGCCATCATTTTTTAGTGATAAGATGCACTGAAAATTTTTACAGTGTAGATATTAAAATGTTTAGAAAAAACCTCTTGCTCTGCAACACATTTCAATGAAATATTCCTACTTGAAAATTTAAATGAAGAAAAAAACATCAGACCAATAGCAGCATATTATTGCAGTGATGCATCATATTTCCGACATCAATAGCATATACATAACCTCATTTTCACCATACTAGCTCAGCTTAAGTTGTACTTGCTATTTCTTACAATATGGTTTTATCACCCTACTCTGCATACAACCTCACAGTCAAAATTCAATGATTATCTACCCACACGAATAATCCTCTACACTTCATTTGCATTATACCACCTCATCGAAACACCAGAAAGTTCAAGTTAAAGATGAATGGGAAAAATCAAAATTCAATGATCATCTACCCACACGAATAATCCTCTACTTCATTTGCATTATAACACCTCATAAAAACACTAGGAAGTTCAAGTTAAAGATGAATAGGAAAAGTCAAAATTCAATGATCATCTACCCACACGAATAATCCTCTACTTCATTTGCATTATAACACCTCATCAAAACACTAGGAAGTTCAAATTAAAGATGAATGGGAAAAGTCAAAATTCAATGATCATCTACCCACACGAATAATCCTCTACTTCATTTGCATTATAACACCTCATCAAAACACTAGGAAGTTCTATTTAAAGATGAATGGTAAAGGGGTCGCAAGCGGCCTCTTGTACCCAGGTATTTCACACAGTTCAGTTCAGTTCACTAAAACGTTTATTGAATAATTTCGCTTTATACATCCATGACTCACACAATTATTTTTTATATCTTCATGATAAACAGATTATTGAATCATTAAAAAGTATTGGATTGTATAAATCCCTAAAATCTTAATGAGTTTTATCACGTTTTAGCACAGGTGTGGTTTTGAGGGATTTAGTTCCCGATTTCATTGGGATAAAATTTGAACCTAATTATTTTATTCGGTCATCAATGCAAGTTCATCTAGGAAATTTTAAAATTTAATTAGAATAATTTTAATATTATTAATTAGTATTATTAATTAATTTGTATAATTAAATATTGATTATATAATTAATTAGTGATAAATTAATTAATAGTAATTAAAGATAATAATTAGTTATAACAGTTTTCTCCAGATAATCTTTTATGACTTTGTATTCATTATCTTAATTGCTTATCTTTACAGTACACAGGCAGAGAAAGAAATTCTGATAAAATACCGTCTTGTGCGGTAATGTATTTCTAGTAAAAAAAGCAGTAATTCTGGTTAATAAAACCAAAATATGCGGTATTTATACCATCATTTGGTAATTTTTCAGTTCATATGGGAACGGTTTACTTGCAATTCCAGTTTTGATAATTTTCGTTCTTATAGGCTCGCATTTGGTTATAAAAGAAAAACAGAAAAGTAAATTAAACTAAATAAATGGTTTTTATTCCATCCTCTAAGGAATCATGATAAAACTACTAAATTTTATTACATAAAACAATAATTTTTTAATTTTATCAACATCATTACTGAAGCACTTCTGTATAAATTACTGAGCTTTTTGGTGTTCTTATTGAGCCAGAAACCCAATAATGTTTACAATATTCTGATAGTTTTGACCATACTTTTTTTCTCTGTGCAGTTTAAATCAAAGCTCGTAATAAAACTCCATCTAGCTCCTTTACTGCTTCGCAATTGTAAAACGGTTAATATGTTTCGATACAAATTCATCATTAAATGTTTCCTAATGAGGTAATATCATAGGATAACTTTTCATAAAAGAAGCAGTGCTTTTACTTTAAAGCCCTCAATTTGTAATCCATAAGAATCATAATAATAGCGGGAATACAACAAAAAAGATTAAATATTACAGGTTTAAATTAGGATTAAACAAATATTATATTGCTGTACAGTACTTTTATAGTTTTTTCTGGTGTTAAGATTATGGTACCCAAAAAAATGGTAATGACATTTCTGGTGAAAAAAACAGCAAACATAATTCTTGTGAATAAAGCCAAGATATATGGTATTTAAACCATTAATTTGGTAATTTTTCCGTTCGTATGGTAACGATTTACCTGAAATTCTGGTTTTCAAAATTACAGTTCTTACTACCACACATTTAGTAAAAAATACAAAACTGAAAAATAAATTTAACCAAATGAATGTTTTTTATGCCATGTTCTGAGAAATTTTGATAACTTTATCGCATATTATAAAATCATAGTTCATTGTTAATTTTACCTAAATCATAACCGAAGAGCACGGAAAAAACAACCAAGTTTTTTGATTCCCTAAGCTGAAAACACGATAAATTTTACTATATTCTGTTAGTTGTGACCATACTTTTTTTCTCAGTGTTGCTAAGTTATAAGTTTTTATTACTTGTGTTATTTTAGAAATTTTCTCACTTATGTAACTGATTATAAAATGGTAAAAGATATTTCTTAAATTCAAATGTTTAGTAATTTTAGAAATTTTTTAAATTAACTATTAAGCTTCAGGAATTGAGACCATTAAACAACAAATTTATTGTAACTTTTGTCATTTAAACATTTATTCAGTTCGCGGCTTTAATTTTCTAACCCATTATTCACATTCCAATAGCCTTTTAGCTTTTTACTTAAATCGAAACAAATATAAAAAATGTCAAGATCAATTTATCATAAATAATTTATTTGCATATTATTTTTATAGATACATATTATATATAGACATATATTATAAATATGCATACATATAGCATTACATATAAAATCTTCTCCCAAGTCTTTTTATCTAAACATAATAGAATTTTGTGTATTTTTCAGTTTAGTCTATATTGCTTAGTTCTAAAAGAAGATATCCATATTTTGTGTTGGAAAATATCAAATTAATATAATTTAAATAAAAATAGAAAAAAATTCCTATTTTTTTCTTAAAAAAATAGTTAAAAGTTAGATTTTTGTTATATTAAAAAAAATCAGAAATTTGTTATAAATTTCTGATATATATATTTTTTTTAACTTTTACACTTCTTTATAAAAGTTGAATGCATAATTTATGTTAAATATGATTTAATATTCAATTCGATTTTAACAAAAATGTAACAAAAATACTTAATATTTCTAGCTAAAATGATAAAGGTATTATTTTTTTTAAATTTCAAATAATTAATGAAATAAAATCAAACAGCATAATCCTTTTTTAAACTTCACATGTTCGTGAAATTGAATAACAAAACGACCCAATTTGTCAGTTCGAAAACAAAGGAAGAATAATGAGACCAGAAAACTTCAAAAAGTCAATTATTCGTAATTACTCTTGGCAACGTTCCTTATTTATGTCCACATTAAAAAAACTTTTAATGTAGCTGTATTTAAATTAAGTATAAAAGCAAGTAGGTATACTCTAAAAATATTTATTTATAAGCAAATAATTTTGCAATCAGCTAAAGGTAAATTAAAATTTTAAGAATTTCAGGTCTCCTTTATTCACATTTAGTCTTTATTTATTTATTATTGCTGAGAATCAAATAAAAGTTTATATTTCATCCTTTATTGTTATATCTTCTGATGAAATCTTGACGATTAGAAAAATGAGACTTGAAACAAATAACAACCTTATAAATATATTTATAAATAGATATATTTATGTGTAATACTTACTATGTAAAAATATTTCAGATCTAAGTCAACACTGAGAAAATAAGTATGGTCGAAATTACCAGAATATGGTAACTATTACCGTGTTTCTGGCTCTGTGGGAACACCAAAAAGCTTGGTTATTTTTACCGAAGCGCTTTGGTAATTTTTTCAAATAGTCAATAAAACATGGTTTTATAATATGGTTCACGTAGTAAAATCTGAAGATGTTGTAAAATTTTGTAGATTTTTCGGTATACCTCAGAGCATGGTATAAAAATCCTCTATTCTTTTAAATTTACATTTCAGATTTGTATTTTTATTTAAATCTGTGGTAATGAAAACTATTATTTTAAAAACCAGAATTCCCGGTAAACCATTATCATATCAATGGAAAAAATATCAAATGAATGGTTTAAATACCAATGGACAATTAAACCATAAATTTTGATCTGGTATTGTAGTTTTTAATATCAGAGTTATTTATTTATTAACTAAAAATATCTCTACCATGTAGTACAGCAATTTTACCACAATTTTACTTCATTCTCCGAGAAGTGTAATTAAAATTATGCCACTCTTCATTTTAAATGCAAAATGTATATATTTAAAAATAAAAATTTCAAATACATATTTTTTTTATTATTGACTTCTCTCTCTCTTAATATTTTATTTACTTAGAATTAATTTGAATTACGAAATAAGGTTTCATTAACCCTACCCTCTCGCTACCGACAATATCATGGGGTAAGGCTTCTATTTCTCGTGCCCATGACATTTCCGGTATAGAGAGTCGAAAAGTAATGCACCAAAAATGTTTAAATATATCTCTTGAGACTGATTTTTTTTATTTCCTATTTTAAATACTAGATGGCTGAACCTACATGTCATCACTATTCAAATATATGTATTTGTGACATATACTTCATACTCTTGGCTCAAGTTCTTAGGATCTTTGTAAATGTACGCGGTTTGTGTTCTGTGATAACATATTTTTTAATTTGCGTACATCATGGAGTGAGAGTTACGCAGACATATATAACAAAGGATTTTTAAATTTCTTGCTAAAAAAATTCAAAGAATTAAAAAAGAATACGTATATTGTACATACACTTTTTTTAGTATAATTTCCTCGAATGAAAAAATAGGCGAGATAATTAGGATGGCATCTTCCACGCTAGGATACTTTATGATTTCACAAATTGATTGATTTCGATGCATTTCTTAATAAACATTTATTTGTAGCGTAAATTATTTCGTTGAAATATTTTTGTATCTTTGAAACTTGTAACAAGTTTACAAAACTATAATATTTTTCTCATTATGAGTAAAATATTTTACTATATCATTTCTTGATTTTGGAGAGAAGAATATTCGAACATAATTCGAAGTTGTCATAATTTTTACTAGAAACTGTAGCTTTTCAAATCTAAATTTATTTTTAAAATTCACTCTTCAACATGAAGAGACTCTTTAACTAACATCATATATATTATGATAAAAGTTTCTTACTACTGTATCCGTTTTCTAATTATTGAAAGTCTTCTAAGAAATGCAAGTATGCAACTGACCTTTAAGATCCGGAATAAAGCTTTAAACCTTTATACTCCAGACAGATGATGGCATTAGTCCAAAAACGGCACATGTGCCTTTTGCCTGGGGCTGCATGTAATGATTTGGGTAAATCCAATTACTATTTCTCCAAGGAATATAGGATTAGCAAAAGACAAGTTACCGAAACTTCCACGTTTGTGGAGCGATTATTTTCATCAGTTCTACGAAATTAGATATTTTTTTACGTACTAATCACACATATATGTAGAAATAAATATATAATGATTTATAAAAACTACCATAGAAAAGAAATATACTGAAAGGCATGAGGTTTACAACATTAATTTGTAATATGCAATAAATGCTACTTAAATTTAGACTTAATCTAAAGATTAATAATGAAATTAAACTGCTTAGTTAGCAAACAATCAATAAGAAATATAAAACTTAATTTTGATTGTAGTCAAGTGATTGATAGAATAAACTAGTTCGTAAAGTTATAAACATTAATACATAAAGGAAAATGAAAGCTGTTAAAATTAATATAAATGATAAAGAATGTTTGATGCAAATAAATTGCCAGATATGAGTTGTCATTTCTCTTTCAATAACTGACAAGAAATTAATTAACAATAAAATAATATTAATTATTAAATAAATTGTTAATAGAAAAAAATTTAAATTTATTATTTCCATGGATGGAATAGATATTGACTGAGTTTCCAAGGTTTTCTTTTGCCTATTAGCTAATTATATTAAATCATGTTTACATTAAAATCTTTATGAAGCGACTGATATAAATATTTATACATTTTTTTGATGCATACTAAATAAATAGTTACTAGATATTATGAATATATATTATAAACATACATTAAGAATGTATATCATGAATATATAGTATAAATATATAATATGAATATATGGAATGAATATAGGAATCTTATTAAATTCACCCTTTTTTTGCCTACTAGCTAACTATATTAAATGATGTCTATATTAGATGCCTTATGAAGCGGTTGATGTAAATATTTATATTTTTTGATGCATAATACATAAATAGTTAATAGATATTATGAATATATATTATGAATATATATTATGAACATATATTATGAATGTATATCATGAATGTAGGTCATAAATATATAATATGAATAAATAGAATAAATGTAGGAATCTTATTTAATATAAAACAAGATTTTGTTTGTTGATTGAGATTCAAAATATAACCTGATTTTTTTTTAATCTTCCTAATTCCAATGAACGAAACAATTCAACATATTTCAACTCTCCTTCTCTAAGGTGATATTTAAGTAATAGATATTTTTATTATGCCAAAAATCACCTCTACTAATCATTATGTTATTTTTAAACACATTTAAACTAAGTTTTCAATGAAATTTTTTAGATCATTTGTTAATCAAACTTTGGAGAAAGCACATGTTTTACAAATATCTCTTAGATTGTCATAGTAACAAAAACAAAATGATTTCATTACAACAGAACACATGTTATTTTAGGATACACACGGAAAAAAGATACTAACTGCCCTATTGCGTGTCATTTTTTTCAGTTCAGTTATTTATAGTGTTTAATAGATTAGTAGGTGGATATTTCAATTTATGTTTTTAACGCTACATGAATACAGAACAAATAAGATAGTTTTAATGAAGTGTAAAGTTTTGGATAAAAATGATAACCAATGAAACAAAAGATTTTCAATTTATCAAGTTCAATTAAACCTATTTTCACAGATTTTGATAACGTTTTATGATCATGAAGTTTTAAATTCGAGGACAGATTAGAAACAATAAAAAAATAATTTAAAAAAATTAAAAACACAAAATCATGTAAAATTTTGCATCATTATGACTTTGACTTAATTATGAATGCCAAACACCTAGGTTTGTATTATATTCACTTGGTGCTTCATTCACCATTGGTGAGAAAAAAATGGTTAAGTATTCAATAGTGAAAATGAAACGTAACTCCTATTCAGCCAAATACCTAATCTGACTTAATCATTTGGTGCTTCGTTCACCATAAGTTAAAAAATTGTGACGTATTCAAAGGAGGAAATGAAATTAACTCCTATTCACGCAAACACATAAGTTTGTCGTATATTCACTTGGTGCTTCATTCACCATTATTGAAAAAATGGTAAAATATTTAGTAGAGGAAATGAAATATAACTCCCTTTCAGTCAATCAGCTAAGTTTGTCGTATATTCACTTGGTGCTTCATTCACCATTATTGAAAAAATGGTAAAATATTCAGTAGAGGAAATGAAATATAACGCCTTTTCAGTCAAAAGACTAAGTTTTTTTTTTTACATTCACTTAGTGATTCATTCACCATTTGTGACAAAATAGTGAAGCATTCAATAGTAAAAATTAAATATAACTCCTATTCAAAATCATTAGACCTGTTTGACGTAAAAAACTGCACATCGGAAATAATTCTAACTTAGTTTTATTAATGAATTGAAAATTTTAAGCCACGCTAATTATTCATTGGTGGTCAATTATTAAGGATCAAAGACTTTTTAGAGGGTAGCACAAGAAATCGTGAACCAAAACAAGTGCGTTGACAAGTAATGATGTTAACAAAACAATAGCGGTTAAAAAATTAAAATAATCTTATGAAAGCGTAAGTGCGTTATTGAATGAAAACTGTTCTCTTAAAAAGGGTAGCAATTTCGAACGCTGAATTTTGCAAACCTGTTTTGAGCTTGGTTGTTAACTTTAATGTTCTCTATGACATTTATTTTAGTGAAGGTTTGGAGAACCTATTTTAATATTGTATGGGCTTTAAAAATAGTTTTGCGAGCCTTTAATTGAAGATTAACCATAAGTTTCATAACTTTATTCACTTAACTTATAATTTTGATTTGCACTCCTAATAAATTTCTTTAAACACTATTTCAAACAGTATTTTTATGGTTAGTTTACTTACTTGGTTGTATTTCGTTTTTTTTTTAATTTTTCTTTGTGATTTTAGATTAATATTGCATCCTTCATGGGTTAACTAGGACCACCGAAAATTTTTTTCTCCACGAAACTATTACACAACTTGTAACAATCTATAAAAGATGAAATCAATAAGAGATGCAATCAATAAAAATATGAATTTACTATTTAAACTTACTAACAGAATTTAAGCAGCTAAATTAAATATTTCGAACTTTTCTGTATAAATTAAATATCAAAAATACTAAAACTGTAAAAAAAACAAGAAAAAAAAACAAGCATTTTCGCTACATTTGTGTTTTAACATATAAAGATATTGAATATTACATGTATTTTTATTTTTGACCCAATCTTCAATTAACATCGAACATAAATTATTATTTACATCATATTAAGTAGTAAATTAAGCTAAGGTGTCATATTTTTTTATTTGCTTTTAACATACACATTTAAGAAATCTTTTCATGCATACACTGGGAAAAAAAGTCTGAATCTGGTAAAATTTGCTGTATTTCTAGCTCTATGGGAACTCCAATAAGAACAATAATTTTTACCGAAGCGCTATAGTAATGAATTGAAGTTAATAATATGTTTTATATTATTTGATAAAATTTGGTAAATGTGGTAAAATTTGATAACTTTATCATGATATCTTAGAGAATGGCTTAAAACTATTTATTCAACTAAATTTAACTTTTTACTAAATATGCGGTAATAAAAACTATAGTTTTGGAAACACAAATTTCAGTTAAACACATGAATGAAAACAGTTATCGCATAAAATGTGTTAAATATCGATTTAATCTGGTTTTATAACCAGAATCAGGATTTTTTTAAACCAGAAATAGATTACCATGGAGCATGATTTTACCACAATTTTTTTCCCTCTGTGTATATACAAAATGTAGAATGTAAAAACAGACGTAAGTTGTATTACAATTAATAAATCTCTTTAATAAGTGCCGTCAAATAGATAAATGTCCTAAATTGAGAATTTGCTCGAGTAACCCCTAAAGACGGTGTGCTCACTCTCAAAAATAAAACTCCACGACTTTTTGACAATTTTGCATTCCTTGAAATATATTTCGTTAATTTTCATAATTATTTCGTCCCGAATTCACGTGATTTGCACGAAACGCGAACTCTCGTCAAATGTATGGCAAAAATGCTTCTTTAACTTGGAGCCTCATCACAGCGCTTCGGGGGAGATTAACTGGAATGACGAGACTAGACTAGACGATCGAAACTACCCAAATCAAAATTTTTGAAGTTCCCATCAAAACATTTTGATGATTTATGTTGGTTTCAGAGTGATTCTTGATGGTCCAAGATCATTTAATGGTCACCATTATTCAACATTTTCCATTATGTGTTCATGGTTTTTGATATGCCAACAACAATTCTGCTTTAATACTATGATGGTTAACTATCAAGAGAAGTTTGATTCTTATGGACCAACAATTCATGACGATTCGTGATGGTCCAACTATACATTTCCGTTATGGTTTAATGGGAATTCTTGTTGGTTCACAGGGATATACCATCAAAACAATTTGGTTTTTTTTTATGTTGGACCATCATAATTCAGTCCTACATTGGGGTGATGGTGGTACATGATCCTTCCAACATTTGATCTCTGAGAAACTATGATGGAAATTTCTGATGGTTCAACATAACCGAACCATCAAGAAAAGTTGCTACTCTTATGTTGGTACATCATAAATCAGTCCTAATTCCTACTTTGGGGTGATGGTTACTTATGTTGGTAAACAACAAGAATCTGATGGTTCATGATGGAATTATTGATGGTTACCATCAAGATTATGTCGGTCCATCAATGGAAACCATCAAAAATTTTGACTTGGTTAGAGAGATGACATATGGTAGTATGGTGGTCAAAGTGCTATCCTTATACCAGGACTATAATAGATCTGAATCGCGCTTCGAGCATCGATGTGGTTTTCAGCACTTTGTTCTATGTGTCCTTGTGACGCCTCCTTGTGATGGTGACGTTCTGTCCGTGTGACGGTGGTGTTCATCCATCTATATGGTGTCTACGAAAAAATAATAAACGATGCCACCCGTTGTTTAGTATTATTATTTATTTTATTTGTGAAAAATAAAACGGAATGAGGATAGATTTCTTTACTTTTGACAAAATTCATTTTCTCGTAGAAGTGACGAAATTTATTTCGTCACTTGGATAAAATATTTGCTCGGATCATACACCAGGAAATAGTTCCATTCGAAACGAAAAAAGTTTCGTGAGATTTGAGTATCCATCAAAATTTTACAGTGGTTTCACATCAAAAATCAATCAGAAAATGAATAAAAGACAAACATTCTTTTTGCAAACATGTCATTGCTTGACAACATCCTGTACGCATTCGTACACTTTGAGTGTATGCACGCATGTATATATACACCTTGTACGTATTAATATACACCTAAAGAACTGTGTTTTTCTTCCAGGTAAATAAGCGGCAGGATGAGGCTGCCCATTACAATTGACACGGTGCTGCAGCGGTTTCGCAAAAGTGCTGAAACCGCTGCAGCCAATGAAACCGCTGCACAAATTCCAGCTGGGGCGATAGTGCCCAAGGAGCCTTCTGAAGGAGTTTCTCCTATTGTGGACGTCAAAGAGGCATTCTCCTCTGCTGCTGCGGCAGTCACCGACGAACCTATCGGAGAAAAAATTATGCATGAAATCTCCGATAAAACTCACGGTAAGTTTTACTTCTTTATAAAAGAGATAAGGTGTTTCATAATTACCATCCTTTATCCTAACATTAACTTTCAATTGAAATTAAAGCCATTAAAAATCCTGGTTGCTTATCCGTACTAGGTGTAGGCATATAACAAACCATTATTCTTACGGTTAACAGTTTGAATATCATCTTATTTATGGTTATTTGACTGTTTTGTTGGAATATGGTCTGAGACAGTGCTCTCATGATCCTCAAAAAAAATTTAAAAAAATGTACGCATTATCGATCTTTATTTATTTACATCTGACGAATCATTATCAAGATTCCTCACAGTGAAGAAGAAGTTTCTTCGCAATTAGTTGGAATGACAGGAAAAATAAAAAATAAATGCTTCTAATCGTTGTTTTTAAATTCGATCTTTACCGAGTGTAACGTTGTAAATGATGTCCTATTATGTTGACATAATATAATCATTTACATTTAATTTTTAGAAAATAAATTGTAATATGCATTAAGTGTGGTAATTGTGGAACACCACGTATTGATGTTACAGTTTCGTCAATCAAAATATTTATGTTTCATTACATTAAACTTATTTTGATAAAACAATCTTACAATATACAAATGTTTCAGAAGCCCTTTTCATTGGTGTGGAAGTTACGAGAGTGTGTTAACAGCTCAGGCATCGTCTCCGTCTTTTGATTCGAGTAATTGTATGCCGTGTTCATAACTACGGTTAAAGGCTAGATAGACGAAAGGCCTTGGAATGCCAAGTTAAGCTTTTGGCATGCCTGGGCTTCCCAAAACAGCCCTTTGTAACTTCATACAAATAGCCAGACCTCGAAATCATCTATAAGCTAAACATTGTTGGTATTTTGGGGGTAAATTTAACCTCGACAATGCCCAAATTATTTCCACCCCAGTCACATCAGCTCATTTTGATGTCCTGGAATCTTGTTTTATTCATATGAATCCCGATTTCCTTGTTAACGATATTAGTTTCTCACTACCTCTACAGAGCGCACAGAAATGCATTTTATCCTGATTTTCCGATCTCAGCTGCTTGGATTTTTCAGTTTCGTTTCACACTTTTATTCTTTCATTTTTCGTGGGCAACTTAACATTTATTTTTCAATTCATTATTCCATTCCTCTCATTCACGCCTGCCAAGTCTTGAAAATCAGTGCCTATTTTTGAGTACACCGATTTATTCCCATTTATATACTTTCGAAGCGAATAAAGTTTTTAATCCAATAATATCGTATGCATTTCATAGAAAAGAAAGATAAAAAAAATCAATTATAAAGTTATAGAAGATTCGTACCATGTTCGTTATTCGAGCATGTTTCTTTACCGAAACATCACTACAAAAAACACTTTACAAATAATATGCGTATCGTAGGATCGAAAAAGAAAAGTTATCACTGTTTTGAATTATCAATAAATAAAATAGAAGACTCATATAAGTTAGCATGGCTTTACATATCAGGGACTCTATATGTCACTTATACGTGTCAGTGATATAGATGCCTATCAGTGATTTTTTTAAAAAACAATTTTGGTAATATGCTTTACTGGTAACACGAAATTCAAATAATAATAAGAATAAAAAAATAAGTTTTTTCAATTATCAGCATATAAATTTGATGTTACCTTCATATAAATTAGTAAATCAGTGACATGTCCTCATATTCATGTCTTAAGAAAAAACGCTTTTATGTTAAGGATCAAAAAATAAAAAGCAAATTATAGCTGCTTTCAAATTAAGAAAAATATCAGCATAAATAATAATCATTCTTTTATAAATCAGTATGATTTTTTTTTGTTTTTTAAACAGAAAACTTAATAAATTTTTTTAAAAAATTTTTTTATTTAATTTTTCTGGTTAAGGTGCATATTTTAAAGCGTATGTGTTTCGAAGTGTTCAGCCGTTAATTTTTTATTTACTTCCGAAGTAAATTGTATGGAAATAAATTTCGATTACAAATGTTAATTTATACATTTGAAAATCAAATAACAAAGAAGACAAATTTCAATTTATCACCGTAACGCGAAAAATAAAACCAGAAATGGTTTTAAAGTTCGGCTTAATTTTGATAAAAAGAAACTCAAAGCTTTGTGATGACTCTCTTAAGAAGACGCTATGCAGCTGGAAAAACTTTACATGGCGAATTTTAAGTTTTGAAAAAGGAGAGTTATGGCAAACTTTACTCCCTTCAATGATTAATCTCTCCAAAATTTCTTTGTGAGCCCTGATGGGTCTGGGGATAGAGCACCCGCTTTCGAATGAGGTGAACCAGGTTCGAATCCCAGCGATGGCTGGTCGATACGATTTAATCATCCGACTTGCACTGACCACAGCGCAAAATATCCTCAGTTGTAGACGGATCATGGGATAGAGGTCCCTTGCCGTCAAGCTGACCGTGGGTGTTTTTCCACTTCATGTAACGCAAATGCTGGTTAGTTATACCAAAAAGTCCTCTACGAAGACAAAATTCTCCCAAAAATTGATCTTGAAAATCCCTTGTATTTTGGATTGGGTTCAAAATTACAGGGCTACGGAATTGAATATTAGTAGTCCGTAACCCAGAAATCGGATCGGCTGCTCAACGACGGTTATAAATAAAAATTTGCTGCAATTCCGTATTTTGAAGGCAATTCGTTTGCAATTTCGTATTTTTTCGTATTTTGATTCTTTTTCTATACTTTAAATTACTTATATATTTTACATTCGTCGTTGAACAGTCGACCTAATTTAATACTTACAACTACCAATGATCAACTTTGAAGTCTTGTGATTTTGAACCCAATCCAGAAGGCAAGGGAACTCCTAGATGAAGTGTATCGTATAACTTTATTTGATGGAACTAACCCGCCTTCGCCTTAGATGTAGAGGTCAATCACAAAGATCTACATTGTTTAGCCTGGTAGAAAGTGGACTTTAACCCTTGATTTGCCTACCATTGGGGATATTTTACATCAGCACTGTGGTCCGTGCGAGCCGGGTGCAGAATTCGTATCGCCCAGATATCACTGGGATTCGAACCCGGTTCACCTCATTGGAGGACGAACGCTCTATCCCCTGATCTATCACGTCTTGCAAACAAATTTTGGTGAGACTAAGCAGTGAAGGAAGTTAGTAACTTTATTTGATGGAACCAACTCGTATTTGTGTTGAGATGGTAAGGAAAACCACGAAAATCTTTCATGTTTAACCTGACAGAAAGGGGACTCTAACCCATAATCCGTCTACCACTGAGGATATTTTACTTCAGCACTGTGGTCGGTGTGAGCCGGGTGCGGAATTCGCACCGACCAACCATTGCTGGAATGCGAATCCGAATCACGTCATTCGGAGGCAAGCGCTCTATCCCCTGAGCCACCACGGCTCTGAAATTACTTATGTAGGTGAAGGAGAATTTGTCATGAAGGGTTTCTCCAGCACTGTAGTGACTTTTTAAGTAATTCTCGGTCTTTAATGACAGCGAACACCGAACGTTTGCTGATTCGCCTTAAAACTTAATGAACTGGGAAGCAAATATTTTTTGTTGTATTTAAACAAATACTTAATTTAGCCTGATTCGGATGCGGGAATTTGAAATCTTAAATTAGTTTTGCTCCTAAAGCTACTCATATTTTAAATGATATCTTTAGTGTATTTTTTATCGAAATAAACAAGTTTAAAGACGTTATATAAAACAGGGAATCACGTAAATGTTGCAACAAAATTCTAGGGGAGTTAGGGCACATCATGAGGATTAAAATTGTATAGGAACCCATGAGTGGAAATGTTATTGTGCTGTCTAGAGGCACTTTCCTATCATCGGCGTCATTGCCGGGCATGGGTTTGCAAAATTAATCTTGATGATGTGCTTTAATTCCACTAGATGCTTGTCGCAACATTTATGCGACTTCCTGTTACGTTTTAAATTTATTCATTTTAAGAAAAAGTAGACTAAAAAGTGTCATAAAATATTGCAGCTTGGAGTGAGAAAATTGCAAATTTGAAATAAGCTACGCGAAAATATCCATGATCAGTTAAAAAAAATCTCATGCACCAGAAAAAAAGCTGTTCCCCAGTGTAAAATTTAACTTTTCCAACACATCATTGTAACGGCTTTTAGCGCAACTGGTCTAATAACTATTGAAACTGATACGTGAATAAAATAACCTCCAATTTACGTAGTGTATTTCTGCATTTGAGTGTTAAGGTGCCAGATACAACTTTTAACCCATTGACGGTTTAGCAAATGGGCAAAGTTGGGAGAATGATTCTTCCCAATACACTATTCCCCAATCTAATAACACAGAAAAACCGGTTTTGCTATGCGGAGAAAAATGCCGGTCAAAATACGACTTTTGGAGAGTAGAACCGTCAGAGGTACCGTCTCTTTCTGACTGTTTTTTTCCTTTTCATTCTGATAATATTTTCATAATTACTTTCTAGAGTTTATCACGTATGTTCTTAAAAATATAGATTTTTGAAGCATTGAATCTAGTGTATTTGTCCTCATAGATATTCAATGATTGTATGCTTTTTTTTCAGTCCCCGTATGGGGAATTATTTTGATTATCATCGGTATCGGACTGTTGCTAGTCTGCATCTGTTGCTGCTGCCTCCGACGATGGTGCAAAAGGAGGAAGAAGGACAAAAAAGGAGGAAAAGGCGGAGTCGATCTCAAAGGCATGGGGTTCCTAGGAGACGCCTACAAGGAAAAGGTAATTGATCACATACTATATAATGTTCCCTAACCACCACCCTTAATGCATATTTTTTAGAAACTATGGAAAACAAGTCTGAAATATTTATTTCAACTTTCTTTCACATCTTTTAGTTTCCTCAGTTGATCAAAATACGCATTGCAACATTTTCAATTTCGTCTTCCTCGATAATAATTAGTCAAATTTTGATACAATTTTTTTTTCAAGGTTTCATAATTATAAGGTTGAAATACTATATGTTATAGGTAATTATAACGATGTAATAATTACATTAAATGCTTTTTAAATAGTGCCACAAACACTATAAGAAAGTCAGTTAATTTCTTGCTTGTTTAATACTTCGTAGAGGCTGAAAATTTCTATTAAAAAAAGAAAAACCAAAACCATTACCGAAATGTGACAAATCACTATTGAGAAAGGTGGAATTAAAATCATAAAAATAACAATTAGATAGTATGATGAAGCTTGAAGGTGCTTCTAATAAACGGCCTTCAATTTCTGGCTTCAAAATTCAAACTTTTTGACTGTTTTTCATTGATGGACCAACAAAATCTTGATGGTAGCCATCAATAATTCCATCATAAACCATTATATTTTTCATGCTAACCAACATAGATAACTATCATCCCAATGTAGGATATTGGACTGATTTATGATGGTCCGACATAAGAATAGCAACTTGTTTTGATGGTTTGTTCATGTTGAACTATCAGAAATTTCCATCACAGTTTCTTAGAAATCAAATGTTGGAACGATTATGTTGGAATTCGGACTCATTTATGATGGTCCAACATAAAAAAAAACCAAACTGTTTTTATGACATAATTCTTGAGTACCAACAAGAATTCCTATTCAACCATCATTGAAATGTATAGTTGGAACTATCATGGACCAACACGGATCATCATGGATTGTTGGTCCGTGAGAATCAAACTTCGCTTGATGATTAACCATAAACTTCCATCATGGAGTGATGGAAGTTTATTGGCACGTCAAAAATCATGAACATGTTATGTAAAATGTTGGATGATAGTGACCATCAAATGATGTTGGACCATCATTAATCGCACTGAATCTAACATAATCCGTTAAAATTATTTGATGGAACCATCAGGAATTGTGACTTGGGTTCTTTTCTGGCAATCAAAGAGGATTTGATTCTTGCCTTCCTCTCTCATGATTCGTCAAGTTTTCGTCACCTTTTTTCTTATAATATTGCCTTACGACCATTAATGAGCATATTGTTTTACTTAATTTTTGACAAGGATTTTAAATATATGCATTAAAGGTGGTGACTACGGAACACCCTGTATACGTAATTTACTGACACGAAATCCATATTATTTATCCGAAATATTATTATAAAATTTAATTAGTGTAAGAATCGAATAATTGTTTTAGGTACAACCGGATGAAGAAGACTTACAAGACAACATGGAAGATAATGAGGGTGAAAAAGAGAGTGAAAAATCTGAAGAAAAACTGGGGAGATTACAATACAAATTAGATTATGACTTCAATTCTAACAACGTAAGAATGGAAATATTCTAAAATGAGTTTGTATTGTTCAGAAATATCTCAGTTTTTTAAATAAAAATAATTTTTTATTAGATATTTTGAAAAAATAAAAAAATTTGAGTAGATTCTAGCAAATTTTTTCACCTATTTCTTTTTTTATTTTTTGTAATTTTTGTTTTCAGAGATTTTTTTCTCTATAATTCTTGCTTTCCTTGATTTATTTCCTCTCTTCTCATTTCCCCCCCTTCTTTTTCGTGATTTCCTTGATTTTAGTTTTTTACTACTCTGCTTTTCGTTTATGTTCCCCTCTTCACTTCTTTCGTTTTCCTTGATTTTTTTTCTTTAATTCTCATTGTTTTCCTTGATTTCTTCTAGTATTGATTTGTTTTACTTACCATTTCCTCCTCCATTATTCTCATTTTAGGTTTTTTTCCTTCACTAGTACCATTATACTCTTTTTTCTCTTTCATTTTCCTTAATTATTTTCCTCTCTTCTGGTTCTCCTTCATTTTTCTCACACTTTTCTCGCGTTCTTCATTAATTTTTATCTTTTATTATTCTGCTTTTTTCATTTTTCTCTTCTCTTTTATTCTTTGAAATTTCTTTGTCATTGTATTTGTTTCTCTAGACTTTTTTTCGTTTCTTATTTTTGTGTTACTTGACTTCACCTCTTTCATTATTCTCTCCTTTGCTTTTCTCTTTCATTATTCTCGTTTTGTTTGATTTTTTTCTCTCACCGTACATTGGTTTTCCTTGATTTTTCTCATTTACTTCTTTTCTTTACCAAATTTTTTTCCTTCTTTTTTCCCCTTGATATTTTTTTCTTTATTTATTTTTATTTATTTATTTTTTATTTGATTTTTCTCAGTCATTGTTTTAATTCTTGCTACGTTCATTTATTTTGAAATTAATCGTATAATTAATCGTACAATAATATTTTAATTTGAAATGTATAATTAATTTGTCATTACATTTTTAAATTTTTAATTAACTTTTTAATTTTTAATTATTTTTTTTTATTTTTAATAAAAAATTATTATTTTAATTCATTTCTTAATTTTTAATTAATTTATAATTAATTACATTAATTTTGAATGTATAATTAATCATTATACATTTATTTTGAAATTAATCGAAAAACCTTTATAGACATATCAAAAAGTAAAATGTAAAATGCTTAATGCCCGCCTAACTAACATTAATATCATTATTTAACGTTAGTTTTATCACCAGTTTCCTTTAAGAGTTTTGTAAATATTAATTATATTTTGTAACATTAATTGGAAATATTTGATTCATTGAAAATTTCTTTAAAGTTTTTTCTCATTCTATTTTTATATGTTCCATATACATTTTATTATTTTTTTATATTCTATTTATTTTTATATTCTAATTTTTTATTTATTCAAGAGCATTTTACTTTTATATAGGTAATTTTCTCTTTTTAGGGGACAATTTTATTATCATAATAAATAATGTATGTTTCAAACAGTTGTACGCATAATGAAAAATCAAATCATCACTCAATAAATGTAATTTAATGTTCTTATTTTTAACTGCCTTTCAATTTTAGTTAGCTGTAACTGTAATACAAGCTGAAGATCTTCCTGGTTTGGATATGTCAGGGACATCAGATCCCTACGTCAAAGTTTATCTTCTTCCGGACAAAAAAAAGAAACATGAAACTAAAGTGCACAGAAAAACATTGAATCCGGTCTTTAACGAAACTTTCAATTTTAAAGTAAGTGATTTGAACTTTTTTTTTCCTTGAAAAAATTACTGTATTTATAGTAATGTACAATTCACCCCACACTGAAAAACCAGTGCAAAAAATGACTGCCAACTGTGCCCTAACCATGCATGTGCCATAACCATGTTTATGGCAACATGCCATGTTCACAGTTGCCATAAACATGCCAACTGGGAACTACAAACAGTACATAAAGTATAACAATAACAAACAAGTTTCTGTTAACCATAGTTTATCTTTTTCATCAATATTATTAATTTAAAATATAAACTTGCTCCGGACAGCAAATATATATTTTAAAGTGGTAGTTTATGAACTGTGATTCTTGATTTAATAAATTTAAAATATAAAATAGAGAAAAAAGTGAATTTAGAAAAACAAGAAATAAACTATTAACTTTCAAATGTTGAATATGTTTATTGAATTTATCAAACTGGCGACAAATTATGGCAGAGCTAGCTGCTGTTTTAAAGAGAGAGAAAATCCTGTCATAATTTGTTTGTAATGTGATTGTTTGAAAAACAAATTCAGTATTCGAAACATGACTTTTGTTTCATCTGAACTTTTCTTTTCTAAATTTTAAATTTTAATATATTCTTGCAATTAAAAGATAATTTGCTATGAAGTGTTTTACCTGCAGTATAGCATAATTTTAGTTAAATTATATTATTAGCAAATATTCCTTCTTAAGATTGATTACAAGATACGGTTCAGTTTAACAATTATTAAAGTTGCGGAAAAATTTTAAAGAATTGTGATTTTAATATATGCTGATATCATATGATGCCCATATTCTATCATCATACTGATGTCACATTATGGTACAGATACCATGATTTAATGTTGAACCAGTTTTTCTGAGAGTGTAAACAGGTTTAGTGAACTATTGGTGACTTGCAAATGGAATTAACCCTATAAATATTACTCTTGAATTCGGTTTGGCTAATTGGTTTGGTAGCGATTAATCAATTCTGAAACTGTATTTGTCGAAAAGGTAATATAAGTCAAGATTTAAAATTATGTATGACATCTAAAATATATAAAAGCTTTAAAAAAATGCTTATTGATGTCTTATAACGCTGTGGAAAAACGTGAGACTTAAAAATGTATTTATTCAGTTACAAATTTATCATTATCAACTGCTTATTATTTATTTAATAAAAAGTTCAATGACTTATTTTAACAAAAGCTTCCTCTAAAATCATTGCTACCAGCACTATTTGTAATATTTTGAATTTTTTATCCTGTACTTCATTTATGTTCGAAGGCCAGGTGGTAGTAGCTGTTAGCTTTATAACTCTCTCCTGCCACCTATTAATAAATATTTATTCAATTAATAAATATTTTATGGTGTCAGTGGTGATTATATCATTTACAGTTCCATTAAATCAAAACTGAGCTCAATTGTTTTCATTTATTTCTTTGCGAATAATAGTGATAATGAAAATAAATTTGATAATGAACTTTTAATGCATCCGAATACAAAACGGAAAGGTCACCTATAAAATTTCATATGATGTTTACATTACAAAAAGTGGAATATTTGTTGAGAATACTGAACTATTTAAGATAGAATAATTTTTGCATAAATTTGCATAAAAAATAAATAAAATATGAATTTAGATTTTAATAAATATTTTGCTGATTTTTTTTTTATAAAGAGCTGAATAGTTTTTTTTATTTCGTCCAATAATTACCAATTTATGGGCGTCTAACCAAGAAATTTACACTCGGGGGGCATTCAGGCTCTTCTGCCTAGTCCTGATTTATCATATATTGATGGGGCAATAATCAAGAATGTGATTAAGTAAAATTTGAGATGTTCAAATTAAATCTGGACTTTAGAAACAATAACCAAACAAATTAAATTTGGATCTTTTACATCATTCATTTGGTAGTTAATTATACAAACTCTGTACTGCAAGTTACAAGAGATTTGTAGTTAATTAAATTTACGTGTTATTTGGGGATAAGTCATAACGAAAGTACTTATTGAATATTTTATCCTCCCAAACCTTATGCATGGACTGGACTTTTAAAATTGAAATTCTAATTGAACTTTTTGTGCATATCTTTTAAAGGTACCTTTTGCTGAAATTACATCCAAAACTTTAGTATTCGCTATTTTTGACTTTGATCGCTTTTCCAAACACGATCAAATTGGAGAAGTGAAAATTCCATTGAACACTGTGGATTTGGCCCAAACGATTGAAGAATGGAAAGATCTTACGAGCGTAGAAGGAGAACAAGGACAGGTAACAGTTCCAACTCTAAATAATGTAAAGCTGTTGTTGCCATGAAAAATCTTAAATTATTTCAGAAAATTATTTTTGAAGAAGAAATTTTAGCTTTGTTGTTCCTCTCAGTCCATCGGCTGGCAATCTGTCAAGTGAAGCTAATCTGGCAATCTGTCTAGTGAAGCTAATCTGGCAATCTGTCAAGTGAAGCTAATCTGGCAAATCTGTCAAGTGAAGCTAATCTGGCAAGCTGCCAAGAATTATTTTTTTTTTCGATTTCGATTCTTCTTTTTTACAAATTGAGAGTACAATAATTATTAACTTTTTGAAACTTAAATCTAGATATTAGCTGTGAATTAAGTCAGCATCGCAATCTGAATTCCATTAATGGATTTTAGAATGTGATTACTCTCTTATTTATTCTTGGCGAGTTGAAATTTCCACCGGGCCTCTCAGTCCATCGACTGGCAAATCTGTCAAGTGAAGCTAATCTGGCAATCTGCCAAGATTTTTTTTTTCTTCTTTTTTTTCCGATTTCGATTCTCTTTTTTTTTTTTACAAATTGAGAATACAATATTTATTAACTTTTTGAGATTTAAATCTAGATATTAAATGTGAATTAAGTCAGCATCGCAATCTGAATTCCATTAATGAATTTTAGATTGTGATTACTCTCTTATTTATTCTTGGCGAGTTGATATTTATTAAATGAACGACATTAAAAACTTTGATTGAATCCTTGGCAGCTTTTCAGATTAGCTATCATCGATAAGAATTATGATTTTCTTATTGTATGCCAATAATAAATTCTCTTTCATGAATTCACCTTTAATTAAGAACAGAAAACTTCTATTATTTATTTTATAGATTTTCAAATTAAGATTCCTCTACGTTTAAACCTAAAATAAGATTTCTTTTTAAAAAAATATACCATTTCGATCAAATTGTTGTTTCTAATTATATCCTCTTAAGAAAATGCCTAGCCAGTAGGTGGTGATTAATGCAATTCATTACCCCCAAATCAACTATTAACATTCTTATTAATTTCAGTATTTTCCAGGGTAAAACAAATTTTAACAGCTTTTGTTAAGAGGCTATATGATTTTTGCTTTTATGCCTACTTGCCAAAGACATGACTTGTTACTAACTTAAATGCTGTTTTATGAGTTGAAGTTTTGCTTCTCATATATTTTCTTATAGTTTTAAAAAATTTTTAATATTATTGCACATTTTGCTTTATAACGTAACTGTATAGTTTTAGTTTCATAAAAATATAATGGCTGCAAAAGCATTCTGCAATTCATCCCAAAATTTCAGTCATAAAATCCCTCATTACATAAGTTACTTATGTTTTTATACTGATAGAAGTTTTAAAGAACTTTTCTGATAAAGAAATTAAGATAGCCTCTTTCTGTTAAAGCATTTTAATAATGCGCTATGTATATTAAGAAAACATGCATTAACATTTTTTTTAAATTTGATAAGATATATTTTATTAATTACTTCATCTTCAAAAATTAATAGTTTCCAAAATTAATAGTTTCCAAAATTATCGTTTGCAAGTTATTTTTATTACGTATAAAAATTATTCACAAATGATAATTCTTTAATAAATGTAAAAGTTTAACTGCTTTTAGAATCGATGTTCACTACCTGAGGTATAGAGCAGTACGGTACAAAAAGCTCATTAATGCATTTTGGACAGATATTAAAATTTGTAAGAACATATTTATTCATGAGAAAGAAAAAAAAATATTCTGTAGACGATAACTAATGTATTTGTTTTTGTGTGAAATTATATGATCATATGCATTTCAACATTTTTTTTAGAGTAGGAATTGTAGATATTTGAAAGTAGACATTTTCGCGACACATCAATTTAGAGAAAGTAGAATTAGAATATAGTTTATTGTAGGTAGGTTATTCTATGAGAATAACCTGCAGGTTATTCTATTAGTAACTGAAATACGCTTATAAGACTTAGAGCATTTCCATTTAATAATTTTTCATTAGGCTATTTAGTGGTTCATGATTTTTTAGCTCCAGATCATTTTACCCGTTTAGTTTTTATATTAAGTTAGTTATTTATTGTTTTTATTTTTAAGCCTTTAGTTTCTGTAGCAGCACTTTTAGTTGCGCATGCGCATTCTTTATGCTTTTTTTTGTTTTCCATTATTAGCCTTATGATTTACCATCCCATCAGAACAATCAATCAACAATGCTTTAATTTCTTATGATTTTATGAATTGATTCGTATAATTTTTCTTTCTCAAAATACCAATTCCTGCTGTTTTTGCCATTTCGTCAATCTCCGTTGGACCTAATTGTTGTTCTGAAACTTCGTCTTGGCCTGTGGCGTCTGCCAAATTTGTAAGTATACACATCAGTCATGGCCTGGATATATGTTGTTGTTTTGGTAAACGTTTGTGTCTGTGGTTGTGCATTTGCTTTTTTGGTTTCTGCGTTCGAGTAACGACGTTGCTTGCTTTCGCTGTCGGTTAATTTTTTTCCTTCAGTTTGTCGTTTTTAATTTTCAGTTAATTCGTGTTATGCTTCTTTTTCGTGTGTTTGCAAAACTAATAATTTGCTTGTGAGCCGCTTTTTAATGTTTATTCGGAGACATTGATTTATTATATTAGTAGAACTCGCGTTGTGTCTTAGGAAAATAATTTATATGGACTTAGTTTAGTGTGTTTATATGTATCGTAGAAAGAGAGGAACAACTTGTCTAATTTAATAAGTTTTCATTATCTTTTATTCAAGTAAATCAAGACTTGTCAAACTGTTCTATTTCAGATCACAATAAATCAAAACTGAACCGTTCAATTTATCTTCTATTCCAATAAAACTGAACTGAACTGAGCGACTTGTATTATAATTCATCTTAGTAAACTAAAACTAAACATTCCATACCAATAAAATGAAACCAGTCTTGATCAAAACTGAACTTCTGGCTGGATAATCTGAAGTGATTAATCAATATAGCACAATTGCCTTATATTCTATTCTAATCCAACACAGCTGATAAATTTTTCTATATTCTTAACCCAATAATACAAATTATGAACAACATTCCTTATCTTCGAATAGATGAAAATAATATAATTTTTGGACATTAATCATCAAATCTCTCTATTAAAATAAAATAAGAAAAGAAAACCCATAGTGTTATATTTTATCAAAATATAACACGAATGCAATTTGAAACTATATTTTTTTAATGAAAGTTTGGTTAAAGAACAAAGTTAAAATATTAATCTGTAATAATTTGTGTTGTTTTCTTAAAGTTTTTGAATTACTAATTAAAATTAATATTTTTTTTTAAAGTTTTCTATGAATATTTTTTTTTCGGGGGGGGGGATTTAAAATACAAATTACGTGTCCCAAAAATGACTGACGATTTGGAAAATCATTTCAATGTAAAGAAAAAAGGAAAGAGATACAAATGAAAAATTTGTTAAAATTTACTTAAACCAAGTTTTGAAGTTCACCAAACTACAAAATAAGTTACAAGGTACGTAAGCATATGGCTTTAATGACTACGAAAAACTATAAATTCATGCTTAAATATTTTTAGGGAGACAATAATTAAATTTTTTTAATAAGAATGGTTTGGAATTCTCCCAAAAAAATTTTTTTATAATATTCTCACTAAGCAATAACATCTATTGTCTATATTTGTAACTAATTATTAAAATATACCTGAACAAATTAACTAATTTTTGAAGCAGAATGTAGCTAACCGTAAGATCTCTCATCTTCGGTATTTTCAAACTTTTTTTTTTCAAATCGTCGATCACTGTTGAAACTACACCCGGTATATTTACATAACAAAATACTAATTAACAAAATAATTATATGCTAATTAAATGATAATCTTTTATTTATTAAAGAGGAAATTAGAAATAAATTAAATGAGTTGGTGAAATCGTAAACGTACTTAATACTTGACATGCTTTCGAGTCACAGTTAAGTAAGAAATTTAGTAGAGCTTCTGTTTTAAAAACAAAATTAATTATTTTTTAAAAAAACAAAGGTTTTTAGCCTAACGTAACCTGAGCATCATAAGTGAAGTGTTCATTATGATTTTGTTATCATTATCTGGGTTACATAATCATAATCGTTAGACATAGTATTAAGCATTTATAACACAATCGTTTAAAAAATCTCTAGACTTATAGATTCAAAATACTTAACATGGTTTGGATATGCATCTTACATTTAATCAAAATCTGATGGAGTTGATTCTGACAAATAATCATTGTAAAAAAATTTAGCGAATCTTCACTCCCAAAATGGTACCTACTACTTTACACCAAAATTTGTACAATGAAACAGATGATACAGATGATTCTTGGATACACGCGTTTTACTACACCATGATAGTTCCTAGTCTAGTGAAACACAAGAGTGTTCTTTTACATGACTACACATAATTCTTGGATATAGGCGCTACAGTACACCATGAATCAAGAATAGTTCCTAGTCTAGTGAAACACAAGAGTGTTCTTTTACACGACTACACATAATTCTTGGATATAGGCGCTACACTACACCATGAATCAAGAATAGTTCCTAGTGTAGTGAAACATAAGAGTGTTCTTTTACATGATTACACATAATTCTTGGATATAGGCGCTACACTACACCATGAATCAAGAATAGTTCTTATTGTAGTGAAACACAAGAATGTTCTTTTACATGACTACACATAATTCTTGGATATAGGCGCTACACCACACCATGAATCAAGAATAGTTCCTAGTCTAGTGAAACACAAGAGTGTTCTTTTACATAACTACACATAATTCTTGGATATAGGCGCTACACTACACCATGAATCAAGAATAGTTCCTATTGTAGTGAAACACAAGAATGTTCTTTTACATGACTACACATAATTCTTGGATATAGGCGCTACACTACACCATGAATCAAGAATATTTCCTAGTCTAGTGAAACACAAGAGTGTTCTTTTACATGACTACACATAATTCTTGGATATAGGCGCTACACTGCACCATGAATCAAGAATAGTTGCTAGTGTAGAGAAACACAAGAGTGTTTTTTTGCATGACTACACATAATTCTTGGATATAGGCGCTACACTACACCATGAATCAAGAATAGTTGCTAGTGTAGGGAAACACAAGAGTGTTTTTTTGCATGACTACACATAATTCTTGGATATAGGCGCCACACTACACCATGAACCAAGAACAGTTCCTAGCGTAGTGAAGCACAAGGGTGTTCTTTTACACGACTACAGATAATTCTTGAACATAGGTGTTTTACTACACCGTATATCAAGAATAGTTCCTAGTGTAGAGAAATACAAGAGTGTTCCTTAACAATACTTGGAGTAAAGTAGCTGCCATCATTTTATGTACTCACTAACACTATAATTTATAATTACTTTATGTACTCACTAACACTACAATTTATAATTACTTAATGTATTCGCTAACACTGCAATTTATAATTACAGTAGGATAAGATACACACAAGTATCAATAACGTTATTTTTGCAATTAAATATAAAGTAGGAATTATTAATTCACGCTGCATATGCACACTGGTTCTTAAAATAAATTTTGTAACATACACAGCTTAAAGAGAATATTACGATGAATTCGAACTAGGTTTAATACAGCAGAAGCTAATAGAAATTGAATTTATTAAAATATTCAATACTATTTTGCAGATATTTTGGAATTAAAATGTAATTATCCTTATTACACACTTAAAGCATACATACATTTTGAAACGGTGAAATTATCTGTAGAAATATAGCAGCGTAGAAAACAAAAAATCGAGACATCTAGTAATTAACTGTAAACAAACTACTGCCGATATCCTAAGTATGCAGAAATTGGCGATTTCTGAAGTGATAATAATTCAGGCATGGTGTGAATGCACGGGAACTTGATTTACAATTTCTCCATTGCTGGTATTTGTACATAAACTAATGTCTTGAAACAATTTGCACGTTTAATTTGGCTTTAACTTGAAATCGAGTGGTTTTTAAGTTAGACCGTTCAATTTCAAATTCGAAGACATATTATTCGAAGATATATTCGATTCGATAGAAGATGGTATTCGAAGAAATAATACAGTTTTTAAAATGTGGAGATCGAAATAAAAATTCAAACATATACATCAAATTATAAGGTAGTAAAAAACGGACAAAGTGCAATCAAATAGAGTTTTTCTTTATATATAAAAGATAATTTATGCATTTTTTACAATAAACAAGTACTTTTATTCGTAGCATAATAAGCAAAAAAAAATAATTAGCAGTATTGAATTTACCATTTCTAAGACTATAGATAGTACATTTACTACCAATTATATAAATATTTAAATTTCCGTACAATGAAAAAATGGTTACATAACTATGAATTTAATTATTATTTTACCATATTCAAACAAAACTGTCAAATAACCGCAAATAAGATTGCAATAAAACTGTTAACTGTGAGAAAAACTGTTTATTTACTGCTTTCCCTTAATGCATGTAAACAACCACAATTTCATCGCTACTTAACCCACCTAATAAAGCCACTTAGTTCTGATTTGTCAGTTTCATGACAGACAGAACAGACTTTCGAGTTACAGTATTGATACCACACTATTTCCTCCATTCCCTTCGACACATAAACAGTTTTGGGTGTCCAGCCCTCCCCAAATTGCATCGGGCACTTTTCAAGACCCATTAACTCATGTAAATTAAGGTTTTTAAACCATGCTAGTTATAAATGGTTAAAAAAAACTTATAGTTTTGTATTCATGGTTTTATAACCATACTAGTTGTAAATGGTTTCAAAACCGTAAAAGTAAAAAACTGTTCTTTACCGTACACTTTACAGTTAATCGGAAGAACAGACTTCTGCCTGATATTTTTCCATAATTTTGGAATGAAAATTCTAACAATGCAGCAAACTATTGTGTTACTTAAGTTTGCGTTGCCACCTATCATGGAAAATAAACTTATAATTTCAGTTATACATGAGTAAACACTTGTAATGCCCAATTCTCTGACAGCTTGTATTATTTGTTACATTTATCTTATAATTAAAATTAATAATTAATTTCCCTACTTTTTAATAGCCTTCAGATCGGGCTAGAAAAAAATTTGTTTGAAAACTGTAATTAATTTTATCCAATAATCTAAGTGGCTATTTTTTTCTCCGTGAAAACAGAGTTTCTAATCTATAAAACTCTTATTAGGCTAGTCCCATTATGACCCTGAAACATGGCTTCTAACTGAAAATAGAGTACAAAAATAACAGCTTTTCAATAAAGCATGCTTGTTGAAGAAAAAAAAGTGGCTTTCGGCGAAGGCTATTCCAAACAGTTCGAAAACAAGGCTCCTAACTAAGAAATAGAGAACACAAAATTTCAGTTTTTGAAAGAAGATTCTCATAAGTATCTTTGAGAAGGTCAAAGAAAATGGCCTTCAGCAAAGACCAGTCCTAATATATGGTTCTGAAACATGACCTCTAACTAAAAGTGGATAACACAAAATATTAGTTTTTGAAAGAAAGGTTTTCAGAAGCATCTTTGAGTGCGTAAAAAATGGCCTTGACCAGTCCTAATATATGGTGCTGAAACATGACCTTTAACTAAAAATGGAGAACACAAAATATTAGTTTTTGAAGGAAAGGTTCTCAGAAACATCTTTGAGTGCATATAAAAATGGTATTCGCTGAAGACCAGTCCTCATATATGGTTCTGAAACATAACCTCTAACTAAAAATGGGGAATCTACATTTCTATTCTACAACACTAAGATAATTTTACTTTCTTTGAGAATTACAAAAGTTTTTGAAATTAGGACATTTAAAAAAAATTTTGAAAACTTTTTCTTTCAAAAATTTTAAAAACATTAAAAAAATTTAATTTAATTTTATTAATTAATTTAAACGTAAAAATGGTTATTATAGTTTCCATATTTTATTTAAAATTGATATTAAATATTTTTTAATAGATAACTAAGAAAAGTAGTTATAGTGCTTGCAATATTTTATTTAATGTATGCAACTCTATTTATCGAATAACCATTAAATTATCACATAAAAAATGCAGTTATAACTGTTTAGATTCTTTTAGTTCATAAGAAGACATAAGATAGGAAATTTCTTAAGAAATAGTTAAGTTTCAAAACACATTTTTAAAATGAGTTATAAAATTATATTATTGAACTTGAAATTACACGTTGTTCCTCTCTTTGCTAGCTTCCTCGGCAGTAATTCAAATTATTATTTAATCGGTGAAATGTATGTCGTTAACTAATCGGTTGTTCACTGTTATGGTTAATGGAAATATCTTTCGTTTAATTCAAACTTTGTGATTTGATAGGAAAACAAGCTTGGAGATATTTGTTTCTCACTGAGATACGTCCCGACAGCCGGAAAACTAACGGTTGTAATTCTGGAAGCCAAAAATCTGAAAAAGATGGACGTTGGTGGCCTATCTGGTAAGGAAAATTAATATAAATTAATATATTATTATACTATTTATATACATAATATAAAGTATTAATGTGAAGTATATGCATCGTTAGAATTTCCAGGAAAAAATGGCTAAATAACAATTTATTTATTTGTTATTTTGCCATATTCAACCAAAATAGTCAAACTACCGTAAAAAGAAGGTAATCAAACTGTTATTTGAAAGAAAAATCGTTTATTGCCGTTTCCTCCAAATATGGTTTAGCAAGAATGCCTACTTTTGAAGCCACTTAGTTCCTTGTAACTGGGTACATATTATAGCAAAGAGGATCAGTCGTTCATACTCAAGAATAGTTGAACTGGGGTCCGAGTCCCAGCGTTGACACCACAATATTTCCACCGCTTCCTTGAATTCTTTTTACAGGAAAAGTTTCCAGTGTCTTTCACTCCCCAATTTGTGAATCTGGACTATTGGGATACGAAACTCTCATTCTCGCATAGATGATAGCACCACACAGCTGCTTAACACTAGAGAGTCTAGAATTTACGATCTCTCTCGGTAGGTGGTGCCTCCAGGTAAATTAGTTAAGTCACATTCCTTGGTTCAATTGACAAAAAAAGAACCCAACTTAACCACAATCTAACTTTAAATATGCATTCCTTAACGAAAGAGCTCAACATAACGTAGCTAATATTTGCGGTTTTTGAGCCATCCTATTGATGTATGCTTACAAAACCGTATAGATTTGTATTCACGGTTTTTCAACCATACCAGTTGTTCGATTTCAAAACCGTATAGGTAAAAATGTTCCTATCCCTAAAACCTGCGTGTCTTATTGGATGGACAATCTGCTGTCGATTATTTTACCATAATTTTAGAATACAAATCCTCGTTGTGTTAGTTTGTAGATGCATATACTTTCGACAAATCGATGAAACTTCTTTCATTTCTGAAACAAAGAACTATAAACTGAAATATCAAGTGAGTAAGCAGTCATGCACATGAATTCTTCAACGTACAAGCTTAAAAATTTTCGAAGAAACTAATTAATGATTTTTCTCGCTTGAGCATCGAAAAACTAATTCAAACAAAGCTAAAAGTTAAATTTAACTAAAAGGTTATATAAACGAAAGAATGTAAACAAACAAACTGAGATAATTTAGTTAATTTATAAATTTACTCAGGTTCAATATTAATTTAGAACTATGTTTTAGTTTTTATGTTGCTTTATAAATACGCATGATAAGATAGAGAAATGTGTTTTATCTACGAAAATCTATCAGCTATGCATTTTTTCAAGTCTCTTATCTTTTTCGTTAGTTTTCATTTTTTTATTCATTTAATTTTTTTTATATCAGAATAAATGCAAACTGCTGTGTTTCCAAATCCTGAAATTTTTAATTGGGTACATCAGGAAATTTCACGGTTCATACTCAATGTACTCGTTAATTTCATGTTTCACTCGGTATAATAGGCACCTTCAAAAAGTTCTAGGTATTAAGTACAAAGAATCAAATACATTGATACGAACTTTTCTCTAGTTTGTAACATGTATTTCCTGAAAACAGAATACCTACATTTCATTCAGGTTTAAAATTTAAACTTTTAAATTCCTTATTTGCAAATAATTTTAAGAATCACTCAAAATTCACCAAATTCATTTAACGAATTTAAAACAATTGATTTGATAACAATCAATAGGCAAACATAATTCAATCTAATTGGTAAACATAATAATTCAGAATTATATTTAACGAATTTAATATAATTATCTTAAAGAAATTGGAACTTTTAAGAAAAAAAAATTGTTTCAAAAAAATAAGAAAAAGGAAAAATTACCCAAAAACTCAGAAAAACAAAACTTTTTTATGCATTTTAAACGCAAGTGCATAAAGTAATTGAAATGAAAGATACAATAAAAGAAAAATTTTAAAAATTTTTATGAATTCTTTCTCGCAATGTAGAATAATAAGTGTTTAAGGATAATTAATGGTATAAAGATAACCTCAGGTGGCACTATCAGTTAAAATTCGAACTAAAGTTTCTCGTTTATTACTTTTGATTTAGTTTCACGTCTGATTTAGTTACTCATAAAAATCAAACAAATGTGTCATTCCATATTGTTTGGGGAAAAAATAGATCACCCTGAATTACTTCTGATCTAATGATCGGATCTTCATGTTCTAAAACATATTAATGGCACAAGGGAGAACCTCAAGTATCCTACTTAATTAAGTAGTACCATATATGGCAACGTTACTTTAAAAAAGTAACGAGTAAAAGTACAAGTATTTTTAAAAAAAGTAACGAGTAAAAAGTAAAAAGTTCTCAGTTTAAAAAGTAACGAGTAAAAAGTACAAGTAAAAGTACAAGTACTAAACAAAAAA
>NC_092208.1:30523534-30579845 GCF_043381705.1 Parasteatoda tepidariorum | reverse complement strand
ATTTATTAAATATATATATATATATATACGTAAATAATTCAAGAATAATCCATTTAATTTAAAAATCTGTAGTCTCTATTTATGTCGTTATTTTAATTTTTTCAACTGATTTATGGCTCACGCTCTATTAGAATTTATAAAAAGTACTGAAAAATCAAATGAATGGCAAAATTACGAGTGTACTTAAATACAATCTCATTAATAAAACTTTCTAGAATATCAAGCTTGACAATACGTATCGTCTTGAAAACTTAAAAGATGTTTAATACACGGGAAGTAGATTCCATTTCCATTCCAGAATCTTTTTATTGTTTGCACTCAATCAACTATCTAGAAGTTAAGCAGTAAAAAATATCCCTATTCGTGAAGAATGATTCCAAATCATTTGACTAATTCATAGAATAACTCGTTTTTCATGTTTGCTAACAAAATATTGCTTAATATTTACTGAATGAAAAAAATATTTTCTTTCAAATAAAAAGGCTTTTTAGACTTGAGTAACTGTGTATACCTCCCTAATGACTGCTTTCAAAAAGCTTTACCCCACTCCAATGTGTTATATTATTATTAAGAAATAAATTAGGATACTTAAGCTAAAAATAGATTCAATATTCTGAGGTTCATTGTAATGAGGGTAACTTTATTCCATTTTGCTCCAATATTAAAAGAAAAATGAAATATTCCTTATGAACTCAAATAGTGCTTAAAATAAGTTGCCATGACAATGAGGACGGTAAATTGGTTGCCATGGATACACTGAAAGTTTATTCACTGCATTTGACGTCACATTAAAGAGATTTCGAACTAGCTCTCATGGATTTTGAACGTTGTTTCTAAATTCGTGGAATATTTGTTGATTTAATCGAAGGATACCTTCTTTGCGAATTTCAGTTTAATTAATTTAATATCAGCATGGTGCAATGAACTTTAAGAAGCTTTCTTATAAGATGTTATTTTATTGCTTTATTTTACTTACAATATAAAGGTTAATTTTCCCTCTTTACTTAAAACAAACTGTTCAAGCAGTATAATCTTTACTTTAAGCATCTTTGTCATTCAAAATAACTAACCAAATCATAAATATTTTTCCTTTATAGTTTTAGATTATAAAGAACAAATTATTGATTTAGATTTACGAACTAATTAATTTACTTCTAAGGTGAATCTAAGGTTTATCTTGGATTTTTCGTATAAATGCAACCATAGATCGTTGATTATTCGCAGGTTCTTTACTTTTCTAAAGTAGAGTACACAAAATAGAATTTCTAAAGTAACAGTAAAACAGAAAAAATTATTTTAGACATTTTCTCCTAAAAAGTGCAATTCCAAATAAAAGTATTTCTGCTCACTGGACGAAAATTTATGCATGTACAAGTAAAGCATCGTTTAATAACCAGAAATGCCGATAGACTTAAAACGGCCTGAATTCAGTTAGGAATTGTGTTCACAGAGTCTTGGGGGTGCGTCGGATTGTATCCAGTTTAAGTAACTTACAAAAGATTGCACGAGTTCATCTAATTTTATTTTATTTTATACCCGTCATTGAATTGCCAATCTAATTTTTGAGTTTACGACTATCAATGTTCAACTCCAAGACCTTGTAATTTTTAACACTATCTTGAAGACAAAGGAACCACTGGATCAAGTACTGAGGGAAATTTGTTTTCGTGAAGGAACTAACCCGCATTTGAGTTAGATAGTGAGGGAAACCATAAAAACCTCCCATTGAAAGCCTGGCGGCATGTGGACTCTAATCCATAATTAGTCTACCACTGAGGATATTTTACGTGAGCTCTGTGGTCGGCGCGAGCTGGGTGCGGAATTCGTATCGACCAGCCATCGCTGGGATTCGAACCCGATTCACCTCATTGGGAGACGAGAGCTCTATCCCATGATCCACCACGGCTTGAATTCATCATATTGCGGTTATGCTGATTTCAGCGTTTTATCTATTGTTCCACGAAGCTCCCAAGTCTTCTATAAGGTTCAAATCAGGAGATTTTGTAGCCCTATTGAGATGTAATGACCCTAGCAGCAAAATACTTGGTCCCACATTGGACCAATATTCAAGAATCTTGGCTCAATAAAGGTTCAAAGGGCCATTATTTCTCCGATATCGATATCCGATTTACCCGATATTTACAGTCAGGTGTTGTATAGAATTGTCAGATGTGTTTATTATTCAGCCAATATATGCCTTATTTTGAGTCTATGTATGCCAATATTGGCTCTATACAGGACCAATATTAAAAACTCTAGACATCTCAATATTGCCCCTTGAATGTATGTTCATATAGGCCAATTATTAGCCAACTGGGGCCGAGGTAAAATTGTTGTTAGGGAAGGTCTGTGAGTTTCTGTATAAAATCAGTCATATGTACAGTCCAATAAGGTGCATGAGGTTGTTTTACCTTCAATTAAGGTTGTTTTTAGGTTGATAGAAACATACCTTAGAGCAACCAGCTTAGATAGATTGTTTTTGAGGTGTACAGGATATTTTGTATACACTTAAAGCAAATAAGTATATCTGAAGTGTGACTACTTTCACTCGATTTTAACTAAAAGTTTCGCTTAAATATATATGAGTTTGATTTTATGGAGGTGAAAATAATGTTGAAATTGAGGTTTATCGAGGAGATTATTTTTGCTGCAAAATATAACCTTATTATCTAATTCATGTGTATTGTTTTACACCTGTTAACCACAAAACAACCTCAAAAACATCTTATTTTTTGTAAGGGTTTCCTTTCCTCTGTCGGAATACCTTTTTTTAATCTATTGCACTAGTGAGTGTTCTTCATCTTCATCAACGCATTTCTTTTTATATATTTTGTATTTCGCCACTGATAAATAGAGCCGACTCCTGTCAAAAAATTTCAGCATTAGATTCAGCTCTCTGTTAAATATATTCAGCGCTCGTGTATTCTTTAAAAATATTGTAAATGAAGAAAAATAAGGATTTACGATGTGATTGATTTGTACAATTTATTTCAGATCCATATGTAAAAATCGCCATTATGATGAATGGCAAGCGAATCAAAAAGAAGAAAACGAGTATCAAGAAGTGCACGTTGAACCCTTATTATAACGAATCCTTTACGTTTGAGATCCCCTTCGAACAGATACAGGTAAATAACAAAATATTGTTTGTATTTTTTTATAAATTTAATTATTAAGTTTTAACCCTTGTTTTACTTTGCTAAAAATGTATTGTATCTAATGTTTCTTTTTGGAATTTAAAAGTGTTCTGAAAACGAAATTTCTTATCTACTTAGCGAAAATAATTCTAGAAAAATTATCGGACTGTATGGGAATGACGTTTCTGGTAAATAAAAACGTTTTTTTTTTTTTTTTTGTCGTATGTCTGTTTTAGGCAGTGGGGGTGCGATTGTTGCTGTTTTTCAGTAGCGCCATCTATGGCTAGGAATACGACTTCTGCCACGCCATTCACACAACCACAACCTGTTTATAGGGCGGGTCACATTTACACACAAAGGAGAAAGGACATAGAACACACAGAGAGAGAAAGAAACATCCATGTCTTGCCCGGGATTCGAACCCAGGACCTTTCTGATGCAAGGACAGTTCCCTGCCCCCTACACAGGCCGATCGGCAATAAAAACGATATTTCTGGTTAATAAAACCTAAACGTATAGTATCTAAACCATTCATTTGGTAATTTTTCCTTTCATATGGAAATGGTTTACCGGAAATTCTGGTGTTCAAAATTACAGTCTTTATAACAATCCAGTAAATTACCCCACATTCAGTAAAAAATACAAATTTGAAGAGTAAGTTTAACTAAACTGTTTTGCTAAAATTACCACATTTTACGACCTATACCAAATTTTATCTCATAGTCTGAAACCATACTCATCGTTTATTTTACCAAAATCATTACCATCTCCGGTAATTATTTTGGTAAAATATAATAAACGATTTTGGTAAAATATATGATCTTTATATAGTTTTGGTAGAAATTAAAGAGCAATTTGGTGTGGGTGATTTACCAGCGTGTCCAATCTTGTTATTTAGTTTTTAAATATCTGTGGTTTGCACATCGCAAAGAAGTCCTAAGTCACGAAAACCCGGTTTTCCTCAAACGAGGCTATTGGATTCTGCAGCGGAACACCACAGGGGTGGATCCAGAAATTTTTCCTGGGGGTCATCATGGACTCAGATTCCCTCCCCCCACAATGAATTTTTCTTAGAGAAAAAATTTTTTAAATATTTTTTTGAAGAAAAAAAAATGGGGTTTTTAATGCTAGTCTTTTCATTTATTTGTTTCATAATGAGCAATAGAACAATACATAAATAATTCAGGTATTCAACATCTTTAAATAATAAATGTAATGCGTTTTTTAAAAACTTCGGCAAATCTTGGCTTTGGGAGAAAAAAAAATCGATTTTTCCGACCTACCTAGGTGTATATGCCCTTAGAGTAGGATTGCCCCCCTTAAATAATTTGTGAAATATTTTCTTTTCTTTTGTAAACTATTAAAAAAGTTTTTTTTAAATTTTTTTTTCAATTGGGGGGGGGGTCATGACCCCCATGACCCGCCCCCCGCTGGATCCGCCACTTTAACACCATTTGGCAACTACTGGTGTAATGTCTTTGTAACATCTAACCAACAATCTTTCAAATTTCATTTTATCAGACAAGGCATTTTTAGAGAATAAAGTTATTTTACAGTGCAATTTATTATTATGTTTCGAATTAATTATGATTACTAATTATGGATTTTTATCTAAATAAATTTTTGCTGCAAGTTGTTCAAATAAGTCAGAAATTCTTAAAACTATAATTAATCTGTAATATTCTATTAATGTAAATAACAATAAAGATTTTTCTTATGCATTAAATGTTAAGCATTATATTTTTTCAAAGTTTACAAACAATCTGTTGTTTAAAATTGAAATAAGCCATGTTTGTTTCTGAAGATTTATTTCGAATAATAAATTTATACTCACTTAAAACCGTTCATAAAATTCCTAACAGACACAATTTATCAATAAAAATGTCATCGTTTTATAATAAATGCAGGAAGTAGTCTTTAGAAAGCTCTATTTTTTTTTTTACTTCTCGTCGTTATGTGACCATCACTGTCTAGACATTGTCTGAAAGTATCGAAGAATAGACGCATAAAATTTTTATGTATCAAAAGAGGTCTTACTCTTACGTACTTTGGTAAAATCAAATTTGATTATTAGATAATATTTTTTTAAACAGAATCATAGTATGTTTTTATGATTAATTCTGTTAAATTATTCCCGTTAAATGTCTACGTATTCATTTATGAGAAAGCATTAAGAGCGCTTTTTGTAGCTCTTACGCCATTGAATAAAAAGGCACAGTTATAAACTTGAAAAAAAAAGCTTTAGTTTTAAAATGTATATACCATATTGGTGAAAAAAATTTACTGGACCATAAAATGGTTAACTATTTCAAGTATTTAAGAATATTAATTTGCTAGTTGCCTTTGGCAACCAGCTGGGTCTCCTTTAAAAGTTATTTTGTACAACAAGTAAACTTTAATGGTAACCAAGCCGAATGCAAAGCACAACTGTACTTAAATATTCAAATTAATCAAATCGTAAGAGTTAAATAATTAGCGTATTATTATAGCTTCTTATTAAATAATTAGCGTATTTTTCCAATTATTATTAATATTATTATTTTTTAACAGTCGTTGAACTGTCGACAATTTTTAGCCTTATGACTACCAATGTTCAACAACGTAACTTTGTAATTTGAACCTTGTTTGGATTTAAAAACAGATAAAAAACAGAATATTTGAAAACATTATTAACTTACATCAAAAATTGCATAAAAAAATGCAAACAATTATGGCCCGATTTTTCGGGTAATCTACTCAATTTAATAAATAATTCTCAACATTTGTATATTTTTATACAATGCCAAAGTAGCTTTTCAAATATTATAAATTTAGATACTTTCAATACACTATGGCCTTTTCTTAATAATCGTATTTTGGGCCTTTTTGGAAATCAACAAAGAGATAGCAAGCTACAGATGAACACGTAATTGGATTGCGTAATTGATTGCTTGGATTACAGATGGACCGGTAATTTGACATGTAGTTTGATTGATGGACAATTAATTGCTCTGAGTTATAAAAATAGTACATTAGGCGCAAAAAAGCGTTTTGATAGAAAAAAAGATATCAGGAAAGAGGTTTATGCTAGCCCCTTCCATTCTGCAAACCCCTGCAGAAAAATACGTAAGGGCGATCTTAATAAAAGCAACAAAAAGCAATACATTTTCTTGATGAAACAAATTGGAGAGAAAAATAAGTTTGAATGTTTTAAAAATGTGAAAGTCTTTTTTGAGGTAAATAATGAAGGGTCGCATATTATTTATCATTTTCTCTGTTTTTCTCCAAGTACGAGAGTTTTAAATGTACAAAATTATCCGTACATGTATCTCAATTCTAATTGTTACAAATCTCATCAAATGGTAGCACGGAGGGAAGATATGGCCTGAAAAAAAAATTCCAGGGAAACGTAACAAAAATACTTCTTTGAAACATTTATCAGCATTTTTTGAGTTTCCAAACTCCGTTAAGTCTGCTGTATCAAAATTTTATAATACAATGCTACACGCGAGGATTCCAAAATGTCTATTAATAACGGTATAATGGCAAAAATAAATTCAAAATATCTCAGAAATGAAGACCAAGATAAGAGTACTGTTTTTCCCATTTTTCACAATTGGATCGCCATCTGTTAAATTTCGAGGATGACAATTCAATAACGTGAGAAATCTGTTCTAGCCGTGAATGATTACTCAGTGATGAAGATGGGCCGTAGTGTGCTAAAACCTATTCTTCGACCTATGCATAAACTATTCTTCGAGCAAAATACCTCTTTTTCCGAATCAGCTATTATGGACATAAACTATTCTTCCTCGGAGGTCTTCAAATATTGGCTATAAAATCATAGTGTATAAATACTTTTAGGATGATTCATGTATAATTTTAATACACTCTGAATTTTTAGAGTTCTGGTGTATATGTATTATTTTAAAATTGTCATTTGTGTTTTCAGAAAGTGCAGCTGATGATAACGGTGGTGGATTATGATCGCATTGGAACATCGGATCCCATTGGGAAGGTGGTCTTGGGATGCAATGCGAGTGGAACTGAACTCCGTCACTGGATGGACATGCTTGCGTCCCCACGTCGACCAATTGCACAATGGCATTCGCTCAAAGACCCGGAGGAAGGACAAGACAATTAATCTACCTTCCTCTTTTCGTCTAGGTGAGTCAAAGTGTACAGAAATATTTCTGGAAAAATACAATTAAAGGACAATTTATTTGTTATTTTACCATGTTCAATCCAAATGATCATAAAAATGATTGTATTCAAACTGTTAACGATGAAAAAAATCGTTTACTGACTTTTTTAATTGTTTATCCCCTTCAAAAAGGTGTCTGAAAATCTATTCTAAAAGCTACTGATGCATCGAGCTCGATATTTCTCTATTGAATGAATTAAGTTTTTGCATTCTTTTCAGAATGGTAAAAAAAAGAGAGATCTCTCATTCATATGTGTACTATAAAATATACGTACATATACCTACTCATCTATAAAACGTAAAAAGAAATGCCTGGGCTTTTATAGAGCACCATGAATAATGCTTGCAAACGATTTTGAAGAATAATGCTTCAATCATAAAAATGATTGTATTCAAACTGTTGAGAAAAATCATTTACTGACTTTCTTAATTGTTTATCTCCTTCAAAAAGGTGTCTGAAAATCTATTCTAAAAATTATTGATGCATCGAGCTTGATATTTCTCTATTGAATGAATTAAGTTTTTGCATTCTTTTCTGAATGGTAAAAAAAGAGAGATCTCTCATTCATATACGTACTCATATATAAAATATACGTACATATATAAAATATACATATACGTATTCATCTATAAAACGTAAAAAGAAATGTCTGTGCTTTTATTAAGCCCCATGAATAATGCTTGCAAACAATTTTAAAGAATATTCGAAAAATTTCCATTTGCTCAAAGATTTGATTTACTTTAATTTTGTGAAAATTTATAATTTTAAATTTGTTGATTTAACTACATAAACAATTTATTATCGAACTGCGGTTGGTATGTTTTACCTGTTTGAAAGCGGGACAAAATATTTTGGAATTTCAAAATAAAATAAAAAAAATATTTCTTATAAGAATATATATTTTATTTTGTAGTGCATACTTTCATTTCCTTAACTAGCTTAGTAGGACCTGTATTCTTAAAGTTAACGGAAATGCAATAAAAGAGAAATAAAATTTATAATATATGTTAAATAAAAATTAGGCTATCAGTTTCTTCCTACATAAAAACCCGCATCCATTAGTTTTTGAAGACGAAAACGAAGCAGAGGTAAATATGATGCGAAATATTATTAATAATTATTACATAATTAGTATAAGTTACGATATTTTTATTATAATTTCTCAGTGTCTAAGAAGGAAAGGGCAGATTTCTATTTCTTATTAAAATTTTATGTCTAAAAGTATATTCCTTACAAATACGCCCTTAATGATTATGCAAAGTAAAAAAAAATATTAAATGCATATTAAATTTGGTCAGAATGCATATAAACTAAACAGAAACATTGATTAAAAATAAATAAGAATATTATAGTGTTTGATTTAGATATTAACTGGATGAAAAATGAATAAAAATATTTCACACATTTTGATTTGGTATAAACTTGATGCAAAGTAGATAAAAGCGTTCTATGTATTTTGATTTCGATACAAACTTGATGCAAAATAAAAATAAGAAACTTTTATATTCCTTTTGCATGTGATATATATTCACACCACTCGGAAAAAAAGAATTTCTATACCTTAATCCAAGCTTATAACATTTTATGTTCAGTAGTAATTTCCTTAGCAATACTCCCTGAACAATTATGCTAAATAAAAAGTAAATTATTTGCTTTTTAAGTTTGGTATAACATTAATGTGAAATATATGATAACTTAACCGAGACATTGACTCAAAATGAAAATGTTACAGTCATTTGGAATTGATATAAGCTTGATGCAAAATAAATAATAATACTTTACTCGTTTAAAATTTGGTATAAACTTGGTTTGAAGCATATTAAAATGTTCTATGCAATTTGATTTTGGTGCAAACTTGGTGCAAAGTAAGTAAAATATTTATTTTCTTCTTGTATGTAATATTAACTTTTTCTTTAAATTTCAGAACACTCGAAGGGAATTTCTATACCTTGATCCTAGCTTATAACATTTTATGTCCAGTAGTAAATTCCTTAGAATTGCGCTCTAAACAATTACGTAAAATAAAAAGTGAATTATTTGCATTTTAAAAATGGTATAACATTATTGTAAAGTACATGAAAACTAAACCGAAACATTGATTCAAAATAAATAAAAATGTTACAGTCATTGGGAATTAGATAAACTTGACGCAAAATATATAATAATATTTTACTCGTTTTAAATTTGGAGGTATAAATTTTATTTAAAGCATATTAAAATGTTCTATGTAATATGATTTTGGTGCAAACTTGGTGCAAAATAAATAAAATATTTATTTTCTTTTTGCATGTGATATTAACTTTTTCTTTATATTTCACGGAAGTCGAAGAGAATTTCTATACCTTGATCCAAGCTTATAACATTTTACGTCCAGTAGTAATTTCCTCAGCATTGCACCTTAAGAAATTATGTAAAATGAAAAGGGAATAATTTGCATTTTAAAAATGGTACAACATTAATGCAAAGCACATCAAAACTAAGCAGAAACATTGATTCAAAATAAATAAAAATGTTTTAGTCATTTGGAATTAGATACAAACTTGATGCAAAATAAATAATATTGCACTCGTTTTAAATTTGGTGGTATAAATTTGATTTAAAGCATATTAAAATGTTCTATGAAATTTGATTTTGGTGCAAACTTGATGCAAAATAAATATAATATTTATTTTCTTTTCTCATGCGATAATAACAGAAAGGCTCCTGTGTGTTTGCAGGCAGTGTGTCCCCTGATGAAGTACTGTTCTGCAAACACACAATTACATTTTATTTTTATTTATTTTTATTATTAAGTAATTTTGTGTTTTTACTAATTTTTTTTTGTATTTCAGAGCACTCGAAGGGAATTTCTATACCTTATCCAAGCACAACATTCCAGATACATCAAATTTCGGATTTTGTCTCCATGACCTAAAAAAATAAACTCGTGTGTGTCCAAAAATATCTAGAAATATGTATACATAAATATATAGGGTTGAACGTAGGTTTGTAAATAGCTAATAGCTATATACATGCTTTCACATTGACACTTGTCTTCGAAATGCTGTATGTATTGTAACAATTATGTATTTATTATAGTTATAATTATGTATTATTTCAAAAAAAAAGTTTTATTAAGTTTATTCGCTGTAGATGAAATGCAAATCAAAGTGTGGTTGTAATTAGGTGTGAATTCTAAAAATTTTAATAATGTTGCATATCACATGTATAAGTCTAAAGTTGGAAAAATTTTATCGTAATCTTTAGGAAAAAAATGTTGTGAAGTGATATTTATAGACAGTTTCTGCAATGCAAGACTAACTCTGGGGGTTTGTAATTGGTTCCTTTGATGTTCTATTTACAAATTCTGGACTGTTAAGAAAAGAAATTCGAATGCAATACGATTGGATATTTGTCTTTCATAAACAGTGATTATCGTTTGCGCGTTTATATTCACAACTATTGTTCACGTGGTGTTTGTATTCACAATTATCGTTTGCGTGACATTTGTTATCACAGCACTTAAAATTTTTATTTTTCGAAAAAATTAGTTTAGTTCGCTTTTTAAAAATTTCCTTAAAATGATTCGTAATTTTATTTTATTTTAAAAACCTGTTTCACTATTGTCCTTTGCACTATTTCTTTTCCTATAAATAGCGCCGAGTTCTATAATGAAATAAAATTGGTCGCGTGTCGTGGGTTTAAAAATGTCTTTTAATTTATTTCATGCATATCAGTTTCGTTCGTGAATATGTGCATTTGTTCAGTGTTCATGCTTACGCCGTGTTCTCTTATTTCTAATATCACATTATATTCAAATTTTAAAAAAAAACAAGCAAATCAAAAACAACGAACGTGAACCAATTTATCTTGTAAAGTTTTCACGCAATTCTTCAATCTTATAAAAAATATTTATATCTAATCAATTCTTAGAGTACATAATACTGTAAAATAAACTATCACGTGATAAACATGGGGCTGCACCTTTGTAGACCAAGTGCTAGGGCTAACAGAGTGTGTTATGCAGTCTATGTAGATTACAAAAAATACTCCGAGTAATTGAGAAAACACGAAAATTTTTATAAATTGCGAAAACAGTCAGGCATTGTTCGACAAAATTTAGACGAAAAAAATTTTTTAAACTTGAAAGAGTTACTATGCTCTGACGTACATAACGGAATCTTGTGGTTAGATGGCTGCCTACGATTTACTCTTAATTTTAGCTCTAGCCTATTCCTAATGTTCCATGCGTCTGGATTTGTCGCAGCCCTGGAAAAGGCTATAATCCAGCCTTTTTTCTTCTATTAAAACATTACTAGTTTATGTAGGAATATTTCGAAAAGTGAAATTCGAATTGGTAGTGTTTATTCAATTAAAAGAAATCGGGCGAATTAGAAATAACGAGAGCAAAAATTTTGCATCGTGAAGTTACGCACGGCATGTTCTAACTTTTTCTCTTTATGACAAAACTATATTCTCAAATATTCTATGATATTATTAAATTAAACATAGCATGTGTATTCAATGCATTTTTTGCTTTTCTTACTGTCTTTTGCCATTGTATATGAATATATTATTAAAAGAATAAATGAGTGGGAAAAATTTTTCTTTTTCGAAGTTTACAAGTGGAAATATATTTTATGATGGAATTGAATAAAAGATATCTGTTTCTAATATAACAAACTGTGATTATAGTACTTAATGTTTTAACCCACTGAATGCATCAGTGTTTGAGATCATAATTGTGTGAATATTACTATGGAACTCTCTTGTTGATATTTTCTGTTGGTAAATCACAAATAAAGTAACATCCATGATTAATCCTCATTTTTCTGTGTTTTTATTTCCAAATTTCAAGTAAATAAATCTTTTTTATAGCTACCAGCTCCTAAATTCAAAGTATTTGTTTGAAATTCTGCATCGATATATCGATATTTTTCGATATGTCGTAAGATTTATTTCAAGTAAACACATCTTTTTCTAAGGCTACCGCTTCTTAAATTCAAAATATTTTTTGAAATTCTGCATCGATATATCGATATTTTTTCGATACATCGATATTTTTTAAGGCTAATTAAGACTTTTTTAAGGCTAGAATTTTTTGAAATTCTACGTCAATATAAAAAAAAATTAAGAAACACTTTAAAAAATTCCGGATTAAATTTCAGTAAGAAGTACCGTTACTCAGATGCCGTAAAATCTATGTTTACCGGTACATGCTATAGAACAAAAAATCTGATATATCATAGTTTTTACAGTAAAATCACTGAATCACTTTTCAATAAGTATTATTTTATAATAATTCAAGGTAAAAACGGATTTTATGGATCATGCACCCTAAGTGTCGGTACTTCTTACCGTAATTTGATTCGGAATGTTTATGGAGTTCGTCAAAATTAGATTTCAGTTGAAAATCACTTTTTAATCCATAAAATGCCTTACTTGTATGGGGCAAAATTAAGAAATTTCGCTATCGGCCCCTCTACAGTTAACATTTTTGATACTGGCAACTCTTTTAAAGATTAAAATTTTTAAATAAGTTAAAAATTGTTGCTTTAATAATATAAGGCATTTCTCTTAAACCTTTTCTAAAATTTGGTAAACAAGAAAACTTTCACTATTAAAATGAGGAAAAGTTTTAAGAATCAAGCGTGGAATAATATCATTTTTAGAATATTTTTACTAATTCCACATTTATTAAAAAATAATAATAATAATAACAATAAAATGCGCATTTCCAAAGAAAAAAGTAATGATCGAGTGACAATTATCATACAACTTGACATTTGTTACATTTAGTTAGCGTGTAGCCTTTAACGACCATTAATTTTGCCCTATGTTTGTACTGGTATCTTATTTGAAAAGCAAAGTTTAAATTTTAAGGTTAAAATTATTACGAAAATAAGCCGTTTATAGCAGTGGTTTCCAGTAAGTGTACTTCGTGGGAAATCGGAAGGGTACCAAGAATTAGGAAAACAAAGTAATGCTTTTGAATTCAGTTATTATATAGATATCCAATCAATGATCCAATTTTTATTTATTTTTTGAAATTGTTTTAATAAAAGGCCAGGGAGGAAAATTAATTTTTAAGGGTATATAGTAATTTTCTAGTAAAAATAAATTAGATTAATATGAAGGCTATGTATTGTGTTAGTATGTATTTCTCATCTAAACTTTCAACTCAAAATAAAAAAAATAAAAATTTCACAATGCCGAAATATGTTTGCCTGATTACCATTTCCAAGTTTATAAGAGTTCGTTTTCAATTTAACGAAAATTGTAATCCAGCCTATTTCAACCTCCTCTCCTCCCAACTACTACTTTGGTTGGGGGGGGGGAAGGAAGAAGGAATTTTTTTTCCTTTTTTTATTATCGGTCTGCTCTACATTTTTACACTACTGAGAAACGGTGCTGTACTGTTAATAAAGATTTCATCAACAGTACAGCAATTATTAAAATTTCAGAAACCATTTATATCATCCATGTTGATTAAATCTGCTGACAAATTTCGACATAGAAAGAAAGAATAAAACGGCGGTTGGAGGGAGGCAGCGTACCCAACCTTACATTTAAAGTTGCCCAACAACCGGTTCACAACTGACGCATAGTTAGTCTACGGAGAGAACTCTCCCCGCCACAAAGTCTGAGGCCGTCTGCTGCTATGGAAACAAGAATAGCGCATTTCAAGGAGGGTAGCTTCTCTTCACACTAGGGCTAACACAATTGACAGAAGAAAAATATTCCCTTTCTTTCTCCGACGGGAACCAAAAAAATGCCCTAAATAATGACCCCACACCCCTACTTAAAATAGTTATACCTAGTTACCATAGTCACCACCACGGGTCCTGAAGAATGGATAGGGGAGTTGTTACTTTAGACAAACTATACCTCCTGACCGTCACATTGCTTCTTATACACATGCTCTGGATCTTAGTGCATGGCAAACAATTCGTAGTTCAAGAACGAATTTAACTTCAACGTAAAATCATCACAGTTTTACATAAAGTTAGTGAATGGATACAAGGAAACTGGTAAACAATTTGTAGTCCAAAAATTTTATTTGACATTATTTTGAAATATTTTACTTTAAAATACAGATGTAGTGAACAGATTCCGATGTTAATAAATAATCTATTTTGCTACATATATTTGTTCTGTTAAAGAAAATAGTTTTATTAAAATAGTTTGTTATTGCTTTTTCTGAAATGCTTCAAGACCACTTGAGCATCGTTTCCAAAGGCAAACATTGATTTGGGTTTTTTAAAATTTGCACTGAAAATTGGTTTGCAAAAATATAATTGAATGATTGGAATGTCGGAAAGACAAGAGCATTCTGCGATGCGTCGAAACTTTGCATAGTTTTTCATATCATAGAATCACTGGATCTGCAACACCTATAAAAGATTTCAAATCAGTATTTATGTTTAATTACAATTTAAGTATCTAATAGCAAGTGATATATTTAACTAGCTGAATACCCGTTCCTTATACGGGGTAAAACGAAGAAAATAATCAATAAATCAGTATGGAATAACACTACAAAATCAAGCATGAAACTGAAAGACATTTGCCAGGTAGCTTTGCGTTATTGGATTAAGCAAAACACGTTTATTTATAGTACATACCCTTTAAAACAAAGATTAATTGTATTCAGTATTTTTTGGGGTGAGGTTATTGCATGAAGCTACAATCAATTGCATGAAGCTACAACAAATTTGCAACAATCAAGCATTTTTTTCAGTACTCACCCATTTCGAAGAGCCCTAAAAAACTCTGCACGCAGTATCAATATTAAAACTGCACAGTATTGATGCAATTTTGATAGGTACCAAATACACCAATATACACCGAAGAGCCATTACATTATGACCACCCTCCATCTAAAACAATGGGCTCGCCCAGGTTTTCATGCTTTATCGCCCAGGAACAATGTTTTCATAGGACACATTGGGACCCATAATCCTCATAGAACAATCCCTGACGCCTGTAAGCTACTTGAACATAGTTGCAGACCAGGTTTACCCGTTCATGGCAACATTTTTCCTGCGGGGGATGGTGTTTACCAACAGGATAATGCGCCATGTCATAAGGGTCGAATCGTCATGGATTGGTTCAATGAACATTCCAGTGACTTTCAAGTCATGTCTTGGCCCCCAAATTCACCTGACTTTAATCCACTAGAGCATTTGTGGTCCTACTTGAAAACCAAATTCGTGCTGCCACGCTATGATGAGGAATGCCACGCTAATGTGCTGCCACGCTAATGTGAGGGAATTGCGGGACCAGTTGGTGAGAGCTTGTTACCAGATACCTCAAACTACCTATCAGCATCTTGTGGAATCAATGCCACAGCGGGTGCTTGCAGTTTTGAGGGCTAAAGGTGATCACTTTCAAAGTTTCTCCTAAGAGAATGAGCAGTATTCCTTCTTTAATTTTGCTTTATTGTATAAAGTTTATTTTTTTATTTGATTGCTATTATCAAAATTAATTAAGCATCATAGACTTCAAAAATGGTATGGCGATGTTTTAATTTTCTCCAAGACGAATTAGAATCTTCAGTCATTAATTTTGATTTTTAGAACATTGCTTACTTTTTTTTTATTCAATTAGCATCTATTATCAAAATTAATTAAGCATCATTGGATGCAATACTTGTTAAGTGATTTTTTACGTTACTCTTAAATGAATTTGTGTCATTTACCCATTAACATTAATTTTACTTTTTAGTTCATAGCTTATATTTTTACTTCCAGTAGTGAAAGAATTAATTAAGCATCTTTAACTACAATATTTGTGAGGTGAAGTTTTACAGTTTTTCAAAATTACTTAGCTCTTCTTCTTCTTTTCAGTACATAGCTTGTTTTTTTTTATGTCAAGTAATAGATATTACTGAAATTAATCAAACATTATTGGCGCCATTTGTATTTAAGTACGTAACTTATTATTTTTTAATTACAAATATCGCTGCCTTTATTCAGTTTTATAGAAACATTTTCTAAAGCTGTCTGTAAACTAAATCTGCGTTTTAGATAGTTTTAGAAATACTAATGCATAACTCTGGCAAAACTATGTATGCTACAGCGATTACTGTGATAATTGAGTTTATCTGAAATAACTAACGGAAGATTAAATATTAAAGAACGTGTGATATAAAACCCTATTTTTAATGAGAGCTATAGGCTTGAAAACGTTACTAATGTTATCTTTAAAATGTAGGAAAAACAGAATCGTCTAAAGTTTAATTTTTTATCAATGACCGGTTTTAAGTAATGATTTCCCTTTTTTAAACGTCTCTTTCGAAAGTTCTAATTGAAATTTTTGAACGAATTTGAGAATCGGAGTGTAAAATTTCTATTCTCACTCACTGTCACGTGTAACGTGTCACTGCAGCGTGTTCGAAACGCGAGCGTAAACGGTTCTGGTGTTACATATGACACACACAACAAACTCTTCCTTTTATAATTATAGATTAATTATTAAGATATTAGGTAACGATAAATACATTAGCTTTCATAGACACTTAATTATACTTTGAAGAACTTTTCTTAAAGGTTTTTATTACAAGAAGTAATGTTATCAGACTATATTTAGCATGAGCCATTTAAATTTTACGATACTATGACTAACTTTCGTTCACTTCTTATTATTAAAGTACATTATATATGCTCATTTTTGAGAATTTTTAGCGCCTTTGTTTGAACAGTTTAATTTACACGTAATTTTAATGCGTTGTTTATTTTTAATTTTAAAAGCAGAATACTTTTAAAGACTCATTGTGTTATATCAATCAATATTCCAAACGATTTTTGCTTCATTGCACTCATGAAAAAAGAAAATAATGAAGAAAGAAGCAAACCAACTAATTGGCGAATTAGTGAAAATGAGAATTAGAGAATCAGCACTTCAGCATTCACCTATCGATAAATTGGAGAATCAGACAATAGCCGAATGGCGAATAAATGAACTCGCTTTCTGGTGAATCGAAAAATCAGTATATTAGAGCATCAGAGAATCAGCTAACTCATTAAGACATAATTAATCTGAAAAAATTTGCAATTTAACAATCGACAGTATTTGTTATTATTTTTCCTGTTAGTTGTAAAATAATGGTTAGTACAACCGAGACTGAGTTTGATCGCAACCGTTTGTATACAAATACAGTCTTGCTAATTACCAAAATTTAATTTAACAGAACATCTTATCTCAAGCAAACCAGAGGGTGCTACTAACCTCATAAAAAACAAACAAATCTTTCCTGTTGCATAACATATTAAATTTCCAAATTAAGAAATGTGTTCTAGTTGCCTTGGCAACAAAAAGAATGAGATAAATCATATTTAGGAATTTAAGTGATATTTTAATGATGTGACGGATGTTATTTTTACTGTATATTTGGGAGGTCTTCTTTTGGAAAGAAAAAGATCTGTCATTTGTTTTTCACCTGCGACGCACTAGACCAAATTAAGATTAGACATTAAACATGATTTTTAGCCATGAAATGGCAAACTTGATTTCGATGTAGTAAAGAACAGTTGTGCTTTTGTAATTATTAAATGCAATACATTAAATATTTCTTAAATAAAACAATGGTTGTGTGTATGTGTTTTAAAATATCTTTTCTACTTGAGAGTTTAATCTCTTTTAATTGATTTTACACAGTCCAGTCACATTAATGTGACCACCTGTCAAAAGCCAGAATAACCACCTTTGGCAGAGCGGACCGCTACGAGACGTACAGGAAGAAAGTCAATTAGGTTTCTGAAAGTGTTCACTGGGATGTTGAGCCATGCCGACTCCAGTGCCGTGGCCAGCTGAGCTAGATTACGCGGTTGAGGATCCATGGCACGAGCAACCCGATCGAGGTGGTCCCACAGATTCTCGATTGGGTTTAAATCCGGTGAGTTATCCGGCCAGGGGAGTACGGTAAATTCATCCTGGTGCTCTTCGAACCACGCACATGCACTGCGAGCTGTATGACACCTCGCATTGTCCTGGTGGTAGATGCCATCATTCTGAGGAAAAATCATTTGCATGTAGGGGTGGACATGGTCCGCAAGGACAGATACGTACTTGTACTGATCCATCGTGCCTTCCACAATGATGAGTGCACCCAGTGAATGCCAGGAAAACATTCCCCAAACCATAACGCTCCCTCTTCCAGCCTGCAGCCTTCCGGCAATTGTTGCAGGGTGTTTGCTTTCAGACGTTTTACGCCGTATACGCCAACGTCCATCTGTCCCATGGAGCATAAAATGTGATTCATCGGAAAAAGCCACCTGTTGCCACTCTGTGGACGTCTAGTTGCGGTACTGGCGTGCAAATTCCAGCCTTTGTCACCGATGAACAGCAGTCAGCATAGGTGCATTAACCAGGCGTCTGCTGCGGAGGCCCATGCGCAGCAACGTTCGCTGAACAGTTGTTGAGGATACACTTTTGGTAGCCCCTTGGTTCATCTGGACGGTCAGTTGCTCAACAGTTGCACGTCTATTCGTCTGAACGCATTTCCGCAGCCTTCGTTTGCCTCTGCCATCTTTGGCCCGTGGTGCACCACATGTGCCACGCCGTTTGTTTTGTATAGTGCCATTTTGCCATGCACGGTATACTTTTACCACGGCGGTACGCGAACAGTTCACAAAATCAGTCGTTTCCGAAATGCTTCCACCCTTGGCCCGAAAGCCAATAATCATGCCCTTTTGGACGTCGGATAAATCGCTACATTTCTGCATTGCGCCAACGACTGAAATGCTTTTCGATGCCCTAGGACATCCAATATATACACTACACTGTAATGTGCTGCCACCTACACTCTGTGATTGGTTATTTCACTTTGACGTCAAAAGTAGGTGGTGGTCACATTAATGTGACTGGACTGTGTATTATTATAACACAGCAGTAAAGTTGCATAGGTAATTTTTTATTTTATTTCATTTTCTATCCGTCTTTGAACAGCCGACCCAATTTTGGGTTTACGACTACTAATGTTCAACTCCGTGGTCTTGTAATTTTGAACCAATCCAGAAGACAAGGAAACTCCTGGATCAGTACCCCCAGAGGTACTGATTCGTTATGGTAACCTGGAGGACTTTGCGACTCGACAGATTTGACGTGCATCAGCCACCATTTACTACACGGGGGTCTTCGGCCGGCGGGAATCGAACCCACAAGCTCTTGGACATGGGCCCAGCGCCCTATCGTCCAGGCTATCCCGGGCCTTGCATAAGTAATTATTAAAAACGTCGTTTAGTTATGAAAATGCTAATAGCTCAAGTTGTATTTCTTCTTAGATTTTTTACAGCTAAATTGAAAAATGCCAATAAATTTTGATCGTGAAAAATCTCTTTTCATAAATTGGCTTTGTCATTATAAAAACGGAGTTAATTATAAAGGGTGGCTCACAGCTTAAGCCATACTTTACACTAAGGGCGTATCAAATCTAATCAAAGCAACATTGCTTTTGTGATAGTCTTTAGTATATTGAGACAACCTTCCTTATACATGACAGTAAAATGGAGATATATACTGAAAGTAATCAACCATCAAAAATAGAAGTTTTGAGAACTAGTCTCTTTCTAATCCTGTTTTCCTTGGGGATATAGTAATTGGATTTACCAGAACCATTACATGTACTCGGTAACTGCATTTTTTTCTTATATATCCATAAACCTCATGCTACTCTGAGAAGGAATATTTTTTAAGCGGTATTAGGCGGCAAAATATATAATACAATAAAATTATACACTTAACTCATTCATAATAACAATAATTTAACTCGAGTTGTAGTTTGAACAATAAATAGGTAAAAAAAAAGTAAAACTATTTAGAATTTTAATTGGATACTTGCAAGTAAAACATCGTAGGTAAATAGAGGCATTTGTCGATGCGGATGCCAATCAGGTTCGACAAACACGCGTGGTGTTGCTTAGAAGTATTTTCTATTTAAATCCGATTTAAATCGCCTGATTAGGTATAACTTCCAATGGGATACCTGCAAATGACATCGTGTGGGTATCTCGATCCTGATTGGTTGTTGAAACAAAGCAAAAATGGATCATGGTTACAATAAAATGCATAAACAAATTATAAATCTAAGTTAAGTAAAATACGTAGACGAAAAGGAATTATATTTTAACAAACTTGATGTGCGATATGGCTCTATATTTAATTAACTTCACCTTAATTAACATTCTAACTTATGTGGAGAAATCTAGCTCAGTTTTAACGCCCCATTTTGCATATAAATGATCAGCTGGCGCTGACGTCATAGGTCACATGTATGGGTATTGTGATCTTCTTCTTGAAATGCAAGCACACAATTGGGTATACTATAGCCTACGTCACAGATCGTGTTATTCCTACTAAATTTAACTAGTAAAATATTTTGGTTTGATNTATCCACATAAATCAATTATTAATCAAAAATCGAATATCAATTACTTTTCTTTATAATGCAATAAAATCTGGCGAGCAGCTATTTAAACGATCAAACACTTCGTTTGTTTATTTGTGTGACTCAGTTAGGCTCGCAGAAAATGCCGTTCATGGGTTAAATTTAGTAGGAATAACACAAGCTGTGACGTAGGCTATAGTATACCCAATTATCGATTTTAAAAAATAATAATGAAATGGAATTATACTTACTTATTTATTATATTTTAAATACTATCTTAGCTTTAAATACAAAACTTGTACTTTATACTAAAAAACTACAAATAAATAAAAAGATACTGAAGGCTTTTCTATGAATAAAGAATGAATTCAGCTTGCACGCTAGTGGCAAGTTCTCATCAAAAATTAACCCCATAATGTCTTTTTTTTATTATAAGGTTTATTTAGACAACTTTTTTCCAAAAGAATTTCACGTTTATTGCTTCAAATTGCTATAAAAAGAAATCGACTTTCTCTGTAAATTGAAATCTATTTTTAGGAGTTCAGTGGAGAATAACAGCGGTGATCACTTATATTATTCGCCTCATTCCATTTTAACTGCGACCGAAAAACAGCAAAGAATAACCCGACATTATTTATTATCTTCTGAGTAAACAAGATGCAGAAATAGAAGTCATAAAATTCATTATGAAAACCATTAATTTTATGAAGTAGTAAATAGACATGAAGGTGCAATTTGTTAAAAGCTGTCTTGAGAGAAAGAAAAAGAAAAGAAAGAAAACTTAATTGACTTACTCTTTAAGTAATCGGCTAAAACTTTATCTCCCATTATTTCTGCTATTTCTTCAGCGGTATTGCCCTGAAAAAGAATGATTAATACGAGTTTCAGATCTGTATTTCTAAAGACATGTTTAAAGAGATCTAGAACTTTACAAGAATTGCTTAAAATTTTAGTTTCGTAATAAATAAATTGAACATAAAATTGTTTCAATGTAAATTTTCTCATAATTCATGATTGTTCCATTTTTGAGCAAATTCCAAAACTTCAAGTTTGTTGGTGTATGTAAATAAATCTAGAAGGAATAAATAAGAGCATTATTCAGACCTTATTAATATTGATATGTTTTTACTATATCAGGTTTTAAAAGCATTTTTCTTCTCTGTTCGTTCAACCCAAAAAAGTAGCTAAATGTTAGCTTTGCTTCATGTGGTGTAATTAGCTCATTCAAAGTCCTTGTGGATAGTTTTTAAAAGGTAGAAAGGTAGTTCTTAAAAGTCGGTAAATGCTTCGCTTCAGTCAGCTTATTCAAAGCCCTAGTGGATAGTTCTTAAAGGGTTGAAAGGTAGTTCTTAAAAGTAGGTAAATGCTTCGCTTCAATCAGATTATTCAAAGCCTTTGTGGATAACTTTCAAATGGTAGAAAGGTAGTTATTGAAAGTAGCTAATTGTTAGCTTCGCTTCATGTGGTGTAATTAGCTCATTCAAAACCCTTGTGGATAGTTTTTGAAAGGTAGAAAGGTAGTTCTTAAAAGTAGGTAAATGCTTCGCTTCAATCAGCTCATTCAAAGCCCTTGTGGATAGTTCTTAAAGGGTAGAAAGGTAGTAATTGAAAGTAGCTAAGCATTAGCATCACTTCATGTGGCATAATTAGCCCATTCAAAACTCTTGTGGATAGTTCTTAAAAGGCAACTAGCAATTGATATGCAATCTGCTTGTAAATTCTGTTTAACAAAGTGATCGAACCCTATTTTGTTTGCATTAAAAATTAGAGGAAAGTATAAATATTTTATTTTCTTGTGCAGTAATCTTTATTAAAAAGTAACACACTGCCAAGATAATGCTTTTACAATACTACAAAGTAAACAATACAGTCCGTAGGTAATGTTTGCTATCAATGAGTACAAAATAATAAAATTTCTCAGCGAAGAATCTGGCATAACCTTACTCTAACTGGCTTCGTCCGTTTCTCTTTAAGTTGTAATATTAAGTTACAATTGAGGCAACTATTACATAATTATATCTTTATTCATTCGTGCGTTTTCTTTAAATGATAAAGATTGTTATATCGATATTGTTTATCATAGACGAACCAACAAATGCAGCTAAGTAAACGTCATTTCTTTCCGCTCTTTCACGCGCAACAAAATCTTGTCTAATTCGCAGATGTATAAAAAAGTTTCATTTTGGGAACAACAAGATTATAAGCAGTAAGAATTAAATAAATGTTCCCTGTTTTTAACACTTATTTAAAAAATATATCACTTTATTACTGCCTGTTTTTATAAAAGTAGCTTGTTGAATTAAAATAGTCATAAAATAAATGGTGCCAATCGGAGGCTAATTGGAAAATCAGACTTTTTGCATACTGCCAACGTCATTAGTTATTCTTGTTGTAAAAAGGTGTATAGGTGCATCGCAAAGTGCAGTTGACAGTTTGCAAACATCTCGATTTTTTAATTAGCTTGCACTCAGTTTGTTTTTTCTTTTTCCAGTGACAATTTTACCTGTTTATCCTTGACATCTAATGATGCTCCCCCACTAACTAAAATCGAACAGATTACTTTATCCATTCTTGAAGCTGCCCTGTGTAAAGCTGTGTGAAACCTATAAATTAAATTAATAAAAATATTTGAGTTGCATCTAAAGAAAAATAAGGGAACACAAATCCAAAAATCCTTGAAGCAATGAAAATAAATTCGCTTTTCAAAAATTATTGTTCAAACATAAGTCTAAGACGTAGTTTACATTTATTTGGAAAGCTGCTTTGTCATACTGTAAGTTTTGACTAGCCCAAAAAATGTTTTAAACGATATTTAACAATATTTTTCTTAAATTAACAAAGAAGNCCCATAATATTTCTTTGTAATCAAAGAGTTCTGAAGATGATATGCGAATTGCAATTAGCAACATACATCCAAACATCGATGAGATAATTAGAAACTTGCAGCCACATACATCTCATTAAAGGGCAATTTACTGATTTTTGTGTTATACAAAAAGTATTTTCTTAAAATTATAAATAAAATTAATATGAGTCAAATATGATGATGTTTTTATTCGATGAAACGAAAGAAATGCGCGAAATATACATCTTATTTGTGAACATTTATCTCTAGGGGTCGCCAAAAATTTTCTCTCTACTAAAGGGGTCGCAGTCGAAAAAAGTTTGCGCACCACTGAACTAGACGATCCCGAATCGCATATTAGAACTAAATACAATATCGATAGAAGTAACTAAATGGAATATTCAGAAAAACATAGAGTTAAGTATGGAAAAATTAATTGTATTGAGATTTAACTATATATATATATTTAACTGTATAGAATAAATATTAGCATTTTATTCTATTGAAATAAAGGTAAATAAAACCAATCAGTTTCTTTACTTTGAAGATAGGATTTATTTAAGCTTATTAAATATACTTACATAATATCGTCTTGCGCATCCAAAACTGAAATTGGAGCTGCAAAGAAACAAAGCTAAATGGATTTTCAAACAACATGTGATGAAAATAAATTCTTTATACTTAATGCTACTATAAGAAAAAACGGACGAATCACAGGTTTCATTTAACAAGCTTCGATAGATGAAAAAAAAAATCATTGTATTACTATCAAATTTCATCACTTTAATATTTCTCCCATAGGAATTGCGGAATTTTTCGTTGTGTAAGGTAATAGGATTTTCGTTTCGCAATTCATTGAATTGGTCCTGCAATTTATTTTGGCATGTTATATGCTTTGAATTTTTTTCTTCTGCAAATTCAATTTCTCGCACAGATTTTTATTCTAGTTCTAAGATTAAAAACATCTATCTCAATTCTAAATCCTTTTTAGACAGTAAAGGTGATTTTCTCTCTCAACTCGAAACAAAATTAATGAAGCGGTTTTAGTTGAAATAGAGTAAGGTTGCTTCATTATACTGGGTGTTCTGTAATGAGCACCCTTAATACATATATTTAGAAACATTTACAAATTTAAAAAAAAAGTATAGATATAAGGGGTTTAAAATAGTAGATATAATAGTGGTTATTAACCAAGCCATGAAAAAAAAGCATCAACAACGCTAAGGCTGAGGGATCTGTACTGAGAAAAAAAGTGTATTAAAAACTACCAGAATATGATAAAATTTACCGTGTTTCTGGCTCTATATGCTAATGCCAAAAAAACGTGGTAGTTTTCACTGAGCGATTTGGTAATTATTTTGATAAAATTAGCAATTTGAATGATTTAAAAATTGAACTAATAATTTAATAACAATTCGGTTATTTTACCATAATTCCTTAGAGTATGGTACTAAAATCATTTATCCGGTTAAACATGCTTTTCAATTTTGCACTTTTCACTAAATGTGTGATAATAAGTACCGTGACAAGTTTACTAAATGTGTGATAATAAATTCCGTGACAAGTTCACTAAATATGTGATAATAAGTTACTAAATGAGTGATAATAAGTACAAAGATAGTAAAAAATTTGCCTACCGCCAATTTTGAGTACCTTCAGCTTGTGTTATGTTAGGATGTATTTGTTTGGGCTTTCGTTTTTAGATTTGAGAGAAATTATGCAACATCTTGCGATTAAGTATATGATTTGAAATTATACAGCGGCCTAGGCCAATAGGCCCATACGCCAAATACAATGGATCTATAAAGTATATGATTTCAAACCTAGTCTAAAAACATATTTCTTGCCATCACGTAAAATTATTCTATTCATTTGATTTAGACATTATTCATTAAAAAAAAGCAACTTTTTAGCACATTGTTTCATCAATATTTTATTTGATTTTAACAGTAGTTGAACAGCGGACCCAATTTTAGATTTACGACTACTAATGTTCAACTTCGTAGCCCAGTAATTTTGAAACCAATCCTGAAAACAAGGGAGCTCCTGTATCAAGTATTGGGAGAAATTGCCTTCGGGAAGAACTTTTTGATGGAACTAACCCGCATTTGCGTTACATGAAGAGAGAAACCACGAAAGCCACCAATTATTATCCTGACGGCAAGGGGACTCTAACCCATGATCCGTCAACCACTGACATTTTTCTACGTCAGCACTGTGGCCGGTGCAAGCCGGATTCGGAATTAGTACTCTCTCATCTACATGAATTTGAGAGAGCTTTAAGCCATTACAGGGTACAGAACACTCAATTCCTTACAATAACATCTCAGTACACTAACCTCTGTGCTCGCCGTAATTCATAAAATATTTTTGATGTAAAAGTACCTTGATAAAAATGCTATTTTTAAATTTAGTTTTTAATTAAAAATTTTTATTACAATTCTAGTCCATTTAGATAGTTTTTTTTCCCTTCACATAACGCAAAAAATAAAAGCATCTTCTTTACCATAAGCCACTAAGTATCTCACGACATCTACGTTTCCTATAAAGGCTGCATGGTGAAGAGCTGTTCGACCATCATGATCTTTCAGCATTAAATTCTGTCCTTCATTATGCAATCTGGCAACCTGGTAAAATAAAATAACCACAATTCTTTTTTTGAATCTCTCGCTAATTTGAAAATATTATGCAAAATATATTATGCGAAATACATTTTACTTGCGAGTATAAAATAATCTGACTTCGATTATTGGCTATTAGAGAGATAGTTATAGCAAACGTACAATATCTTCACTAATACAAATATTTATTAAAGTAAGTCACATATAAGAAGAATATTATGCTATTGTGCATAATTTATATATGAAGCTGTATTTTCAAAAGTAATTAGATAATTAGATAAAAAACTGTTTTATAAAGTGCATAACAGTTTTTCATTTCATACAATAAATACCATTCATTGTTAATTTCTTGAATTAAAATTACCTGATCCAAATATCCCATCTTTGCAGCTGCTATTATATCTGGAAAATAAAAATTATATCTTACTTTATTTGGATAGATAAATTTATAAATAAAAGTTTCTGTCGATTAGTACTAAAAATTCATTATTAAATGTTGTACGCATAGTACTATAATTAAATAACAATAAAACACTAGTTTTTTTTCTTTTTTTAAAAATAATCAGTTTTATATCTAATTTTTAATCTAGTTCTAACACCTACCACCCCGATTCTACTCATTGGTTGGCTGTAGAGTAATTTATTTAGAGCATTTCAAACATGTAAATAGAGAACATAATCTGAAAAAAATGTATATCTAACTTGAAAAAATATTAAGTTGTCTAGTTTTTGTACGAATTCAATGCCAAAAGAAAGGTTTCCTTTTTTTTAATTAGGAAACGAATTTTTTTAAATTATCTATAATAACAATTTTTCTTACTGCTTGAAATGTTTTAATTTGTTCTAATAAATGCCTCGTCAGTTGATACAAATTGTAGACATAGTGTCAGTTTTCGTATGAATTGCCATTCCAACTGATTCCAATGAGAAAGCAATGAAGTCTATCTTTCACTGTGTTTGTTAACTGTTTCAGGACCGGCGGAATAACAACGAAGCGTTTCCCTTAGCCTACTTGCTCTGAGTTTATGCATATTAATACGAGAGTACCGTATTGAGATCACATCCGTGTGATCTTAGGTCACTAGAGTATAGAGTCAGAAAGGCTCGTATTATATATGATACCGTGAGCTAAAAATGGAGAATCACGCAATCACTAATGCGAGATTATCGTATTGAGATCACATCCGTGTGATCTTGGTCCTCACTAGAGTATAGAGTCAGAAAGTCTCGTTTTATATATGATACCTTGAGCCGTGTATGGAGAATCACGCGATCACTAATGCGAGAGTATCGCATTGAGATCACATACGTGTGATCTTGGGCCTCTAGAGTATAGAGTCAGAAAGGCTCGTTTTATGTATTATACTATGAGCCGTGAATGGAGAATCACGCAATCACGTATATGTGATCACGGTTCAGAAGGGGCAATCTCTCTCAAGCAGTAGTTTCATTAAAACAGTTGAACCTTCTTATAGTCTGAGATTGGTGCCCAGTGTGAATCACCTGTATCCTAAGTGGGAATAACGCTATATGGACGTTAGGCGATTCAGCAACGGCAACGACATTTAATGAAAGGACATGGCAATTATCTAGTATGAAATGATAATGCAATAACTCACAGATAACTTATCAAAGTGCCAATTATTTAGAGAAATGGAAGAATTTTCGACCTTTAAAATGATATAATAAAAATTTTTCCCATAACCCCCCCCCCATATTATAGCATTAAAAATTTATTTCTTTATTTCTTTAAAAAACAAAATACCTTGTTTTTGGCATTGCTCTCAATATACCCACAATGCACTTTTAAACGAAACTTAAGATATAATGGTCACGCAATGATCTCAATATAATGGTTATACTTGGAAAAATGGTACAATGTCGACAATACAGTGGCACGCAATTCAATTATTTTATTATACTTCTAAAAGCATTAACCTAAACAAAATAGCTCCCAAAATGAGTTTATTTTATAGTAACTTTATTAAAGTCAAACCAACTATTGTGAACGCGGTTTATAGTGAACTCCCGAATATAGTGAACGAAATGTTTGCTCCCGTGCCTTGCTTGCTACACACGTATAATATTACTTTTCATGGATATAATGAACCAAAAAAAGAGAGTAAGTGGAATATTATGAACTTATTTCTGTCGCTCGACTGATTTGTTTCCTTCATTCTTTTTGTATTACTTTGAAATTTCTGCTTCAAAATAAACACATATACCGATTTTTAAAACCATCTATAGCATGGAATGCAGCAATAAGTATTTTTCTTGTTTGCTCCATTATTGAATACCAATTTTGAATTAGTTCAGCATTCAAAGAAGCCGCAATCTTCCAGTATCTGGACAAATGCTTCAAGTCAAAGCCGATGAATTTGTTGAGCGATTTGGTGAGACTAATTTTACGCGCTCGAATGGCTGGTTAGACAGGTCTAAAAAGCGGAATAACAAAAATTCAGGATAAAATTATCGGAGAGTCTGGAAGTGTTTCCGTATCTGATGTTGAGGATTGCTCATCGGCTGAAGATTCCTAATTTTTTTTTGTACTCAAGACGAAGAGTAATAAAAAATAAATTTAAACACATTTTTTTGTTACTACATATAATTTTTCAGTCATTTTTGTAGTTCATTTTATTGGTCATTTATTTAAATAATGTGTAATAAAAGGAGGAGTTTGGAACCAATAGTTAAAATTGCTTGCGGAACTGATGCAGTGAAGTCCCGGTTATAGTTAACCGAAATTTCAGTCTCTTGAACTTTCACTATAGCTAGGTTCGACTGTATAAAGAAACCAAAAAAATAATAGTAATTGCAATCTAATCAAGTTTTCAAGCGATCAAACTAAGTTTAAAACATTATCAAATATTATTTCTAGGAAAACTTACTGTTTCTTAATTGTGCTTGCGAATTAAATTTTCAAATTTCCTTATAAATCACATTTCAATTTATGTCCATCTAATACATTTTATAGAAAAATAATATTTCACGTACCCATATCGCTCATATCAATTCCTGGATCTGGTTTTTCTTCAACTTGTGCAGCATCTTCAATTATACCCCTATAAAAATATTGCATATTTTATGCATTGTATATTAATTATATTTAAAATTTGTGACGTAAAGCGTAAAAAATTAAAATACATATAAGTTGGTTGGTAAGAACACTTAGGTATAATAACATGTGTTGAGTTTATTTTAAGGAAATAGTATATTACCGACAAATACAAACGTTTTTCTTTCAACATAATAAAAAGTTCTTCAATTTTCACTTTTCATCGTGAATATTTTAATATCATCAGTGTAAATTACATTTAAATCTACTCTAATTAAATTTCTCATATTTAGAAAAAAATAAACTATTTAGACAGTTTTATATTCTATTTGCAATGTTGAAGATCAGAAGTTAGCAAAAACTAATACTTTCTGTTCGTAGGAACTAAAGTCCAACGAGGAAATATTGCTTCGAATTGAAATAACATATCATGCTTAAGGTAATAAAGTCAATCTGTGTTGTATTTGTCTTGTAAAATTAGACTTTTTCTTCGAGAAAATTCAAACTCAAGATCAAGGCTATAAATTCGATAACTTTTACTTCAAGTTTGACAAACTAACATTATGATTAAAAATTTCATTAAAAAATATTTTGTTTGTAAATTGGATGATTGAATTTTGTTTACAAATTAGTAAAACTCATATTTTGTTTATAAATAAGGTAAATAAATATTTTGCTTATAAATTGCATTAACTATAATATTATTCTAAAATGCTTTTAACTTAATTTAATTATATTAAATTCCATGTGCATATTTTTTTTTCTTCTGAAAGTTGGAATTTGTTTCATTTTGATATTTTCCCATTAGATATTTTCTTGTTTTCGTTAAAGTGATTGCTAAAGGAATGTGCTTATTTATTGATTAATTATTAATTGCTTCGCTGATTTAATCACTCAAACTAGGAATTTCCCAAATTACAGTATACGCACCAGTCGTTTTAATTAATTTTGAAATAGTTTTCTGTATTTACTTAGTTAATCAATATCTAACATAGTTTTCCCGAGTTCTGTTGCAATTATTACTTAGGGTAAGGAAATTAAAATTGAGAGTTTTTATGAAGAGAATTTAAATTATTTACGCTTTTAATTTTAAATGATACATATTAATTTATCCTTGTAAATAAGATAATATATTTGTTTTGCTCTAATAACAGCAATTAAAGCTTATGTTATCAGTATGTTTGATATCATTCGAAGAGGGACGAAAATTCAAGGAAATAATGTGTACTAAAAAATTCTTCTCTTGATTACAGTCAATGACCAGTAAAAAGACTTCCAGTCACTAACCACAGAAATAAATTTGTACCTGTAAAGTTTTCGCAATTTTAAGAATGAAGGTTTGCCGGAAAAATGTTCTTGTAAAATGTATGATCACTGAACGAAAATTAACGTTATGCTCGTAAAAAATAACTTCAGTTAGGGACTTGATATTGTTTGAGACTCAGGCGATTTGCTTGTCGAATTAAGACGACCCGTGGAATAAAACGAATATTGTAGTGCTGCCATCTGTCGAGGTTTAAGGAAGTTGTATGTTCGTAGTCCGTGGTCACCAAAACAGAGGGAGCGCGAGAAATATGTTCATTAGTCTTGATTGTTTTTTTAGCTAAGACTGGGCATGCATTTGACCACTGATATGGACTTATGTATTAGTATTTTGATGCTCTCGGTGCTCGATTAGTCGATAAATTTTTTGATGCTCTCATGTAAGAGAGCATCTTGAATCTAATTTTCAAGTAATATATAAATTCCATGAAAATTAGCGATCTAAAGATACTATTTTTGTTGAAGTTCATGACTATCACGGTCATTAGGCTCTTTCTGTCAAAGAAGTGAGCTGGTTATATAAATTGACGATCAACTGGGAGAGTATGCTTATATTTTGGTAAAGCGAATTTATCTCTATAAGTGTTCATGTTGATTTAAACTAAATATCAATCTCCAGAAATCACATGATGTATAAATTTCAAGCATACTAATGTCCCTTTAATTTACAATTTGCATTGTATATGTGAATGAATAGTGAAGGCGAAAACGGAACCCTAAAAATGCTATTATGCAAAATTTTGAGCATTCATAAGTTAATTTTATCATATTCCAGTCGCTTAAGATACTTTTCCTTCAAGTTCCACTATGCCATATTGCATCACTATTCCAGTTATTTTTATATTTAATATAAAAATCATAGAAAACTCCAAATCATTTAATAATTTCAAATATTTTCTTAAATCCACATGGAACTTTTGCGTGCTATATTGGATTCAATGCCTCGATTATTATCATTGAGGTTTAAGCTCATAATAAGCAACCCAACAAACCCTCGTATATAAACTCCTTAAGAAATCCGTATTAAAACTTTAAATGGAGTTTTTTTTTTTTACAAAACCTGACATTTAAAATAGTTCATAATGCGTTTCATAAATTATTAAAAAAGAAACTTTTTCCTGAATTCGATTACCGATTTTTTAATGAATTTAAAAAATTATAAGTAAAAACATGTCGTCTACGCATCACTCATCTGTTCAAAAACTCGTATATTTTAAAGGGAGTGGTTGTAGAGCATGCTATACATATAACTGCTCCAGAAATATATTTAAAAATATATTCTTGAATTGCTGTCCAGATGAGAATTTTAGTTTTAAATTAGCTTCGATTTTTTAATAATATATTTATTAAATTAAAAGATAAATATATTTTAAATATTTTAAAAATGAATTTTCTTAGAACTAAACTAAATTCATATCACATCTTGTAATGTAAGCTATACTAAATAAATAATTCGGAATATTTATTCAGCCATCGACAAAGATAAATCAAGTTTCGACACAAAAGTACGCTCGATTTGCTCCTCGAAGATAAGACGGAATACGCTTCTTTCAAAATTTCCAATATTTCTTATCTCGTTTGACGGTAGTAAATAATAATTTTTTTTTTGTTGAAGAGAATGAATATTTATCATCACCCGAAATCTCTGCTCCCTTGCGATTGCTGTCCTACGCTGGAGGAAGAACTAGACGCTCTGCTTACGTCATCACCATCAGGGTCGTTCTCGACTTTAACTGGAGCTTCGTCAATTGCTGCCTCTGCCAGAAACTCTCGCTGTTCAGCGATGAAAAGTTCTTGATCACATATGTCATTCACGTAGTATAGATGCTCCTGAGCTTCATCTATTCTAAAGAATTTTTGTCCGCTGCATGCTGGGATAACAGGAATAAAGAACATTTTGATGAAGTTGTTTGAATAAATAATAACGATGCTATTACATCTAACAGTTTCGCAGGGAGAGTTATTATTATCCAGATACTTGAAAAAGATATTTAAATGTTATGGATCTTATTTTGAAGGGAAAATTATTATAAAACAGTATATGATAAGCAAATGCAGTATTATGAAAGATGTTAATCTGTTGTATTTTGTAATGTATTGAACAATAGAATCATTCATAATTGATGCAATTTTAATATGGTGATATCGGCAAAGATTTTCTCAAATATTTGAAATATATTATCGATTTAAAAAATTATCCAGCCTGCAAACGGTATCGACTTGGGCCGAGGGTGCAAAGTGATTAAAAAGAAAAAAAAACAATCGACCATTACTTGATTAAAAACTTCATTGGCTTTTTGGCTTTAAATATATACAAAATAAAAATAACAATTGACGTGTTTCAATCCCTTAAAAAGCAGGCACCCATTTTCAAGACTTGACAGACATTAAAGAGAAGAAACGAAAATGATTTGAAATATAAAACGAAAAGTTTCCAACGAAAAATGGAGAAATGAAAGTGAGAAACAAAGCTAAAAAAATCACAGTAGCCGAGAGCTAAAAAAGATGGGAAACAAATCAAGAAGAGCCGCTGTGGCCAAGAGGATGAAATCAAGATAAAATGCATTTCCAAGCGCTATGGAGAGATGATGAGAAACTAATGTCGTTACCAAAGAACTCAGCATTTATTTGAATAAAACAAGATTCCAGGGTATCAAGATGAGCTAATGTGAGTGGGGTGGTAATAATATTGGCATTGCCAAATTTGAATTTTAAGCACTTGAAACATGCCGACTGTTATTTTCCAATTTGTATATTTTTAATCTAAGTAGTATCTAACTGTTTCAGCTTCTTAGGATTTTTTATTTAATACTTAGTAAAAAAAGGCCATTTTTAAATGCGTACGATTTACATCTGATTTTCATGAAGTATAATAAATGAAAAATACTATCCCCTACGCTTTAAAAGATGTATAGGATGATTAATATCTTGATGATTGATTGATATCTTTGAACAACCTTTAAAGTATCATGTTTTTCTGCCAATGTTCCACCTTTGTTTCTGCCAATCTGGAGCATTTTGTAATCAATTATTAGAAAACTCATCTACTTGAGAAATATTAATTACTGCACTGTATTATAAGATACTAAGTTATTATTGGGTAGAACTGGGGTTCCTTTCACAATAACTGCTTGAATTTCAAATTGATGGGGACCAGCTTATTTGCACTGTCGGACACCAGGATCAAATTACGATAGGGTACTCAAGGTACTGGTACTTTTTTACCATTAAATCCATTTTTACGAAATAAAATATCTAAAGTGCTAAAATATTTATAATACTAATAATCGTCAAGTCACTAAATCACTCTAAATAAGTAAATATTATTGTAAAATTTAAGATATAGTATCTTACGGTTGAAATAGATTTTACGAATGTTGCATTCAAAGTGCTGGTACTTAGTACCGTAATTCAATCCGGAACATTTTTTTAAAAGTGTTGAACCGGATTTCTTTTCTGAATAGCAACTTAAATTTCGATCAACTTCATATGGAGGAGTAGCTGCTTATCTAGGAAAGTAATTGTTATCGATACATCTTGCTCACTCTATCATACTATTGGCTACGAAATTGTGAACCCTTAAGGTTCATAATCCCGTGATTCGGTATTTCAGAAGTGCTTTTTTTATACTGTATTATTTATTTTATTAATTTTCAAAAACGACTGGAAGAATTTTCCTTACAAGTTTAAGAACGAAATTTGTATGTCACATTGCAAAATTTGGGAAAAAAGTGGTTTAAAAGTTCATAAAAACTAAAGAGTTAAAAATATGAATTTTGATGTATTTCAAAGGATTACTATTAGTTTCAATGACAAGTTACTCTGCAGATATTAATGTGCTTTAAATTATATCAGCTTTGACGTTTACATTAATTTACACGATTGAAATTTAATGTAAATTTACACAATTGAAATGTTTTGATTAGAAAGGAATTTACAATCCAGAAACCACCAGCTTGAAGTTTTTTTCTTCGGTTGGTTATTTCCTTGTTCTCTTTCCTGTAAGAGAAACAATTAAAATTTATGTATTAATAAATAATCAAGAAAAAATCAAATATTCAATTGGATAATTTCAATACAAATGGCAAAACGTTAAAACTTTTAATAGAGTCTTAAAATCGTTCTAGAGAAATGGGGGAGAAGTGCCAGAAGCACACAAAATTTCCTCTTTTCAAGAAGATTCATTAAAATTTTTAAATTTTCAATTTGATGTTAAAATATATAAAAATTTATTTTATTTAAACCAAAATGTTACATTATCTAAAAGCATGCGTAAGATTTGTTAAGTTTTGAGAGAGTTTATATTTCTAGAAAAGGGATTTCAGGCTGTGTGTTTACTAAATTTCTACGGGTGTTTCATTTATAATGAATAAGAAATTAAATATCAAATAATAATATTTTTGTTAATTTCACATAAGAATGAAGTACATATGATAGTATGCAATCAAGCAGTATAATTTTTTTATAATATTTAACTTGTGATAAGACTTCAACAGATTTTTATAGTTCAAATATAGTTAAATTTTAAAAAAAATTATTGTTACGTATTTTCTACAGTGTGAAAATGAATAAGTGAGAAAAAAATTTAGCAGTACTGTTACTTTACCTAAATTAATTTCACATTATTATTTTTAAAAGAAAATATTGCCACGATAAGAGAGATTTTTCATTTTCTAGGTTTTTTTATCTTCATAAAAAGAAATGTCCCAGTCATATTAGTAGGTAGAGTTTCATAGTTACTTGAATAAGTTTTTTTTGTTTAAAAGTTTTTCATTTAATTAACCTAACTACCTTTTTTAAGCCGATTATGAATAAAAAATTATCTTTCAGTTTTTTTACGTACGTAAAATAAAACTATGAACTTTAGCCTTTCTAAAATTGGTTGAGTTTCTTTTTTATTGTCAAACTGAACGGAGGTTATGATGATTTAAAAAAAATCATTTGTTGTTGGCTACTACATTCATAATTCTGCCTTTTTTGTTTTTATCCTCAAAAATAATTTTTCGGTTATTGTCTTTCATTTTGAAAGCCATATCGCAAAATGTTTTAGTTCGAATTACTTGAAATTTTGCATGAATATTTTCTAGGGAATAGAGTACGAACTAGTTGATTAAACTATTATTTTACATTTTGCAGTTAAAATAACTAATTGCGATTCTTTTTTTTGCCAAATAAATTTATATATTTGATCCAAAATTGCTAAATATTAATATTACATCTAGCTTTGTCTTGTCCCTAAGTTGAGTTTTTATAAGTATCATAAAGAAAGAGTAATAAGGAAATAATAAATTTCTACAAATCTATGTAAGGTTGAAAAGAGGTCAATTTTTGGTCTTTCTTACCTAGTCCCCCGCCCCCATAGTTTCTGAAACAAAGTTGCTGTTTTTTTCTTCTGTGTTTATTCAACGTTTTAGTGTAAAACACTCACAGAAATCCAAATAAAAAATTTCTAAACTAAAAACTTCGGCGGTTCTAAACTAAAAACCTCCAAAGGTGTTCGGGTACCTTAAACGAAAAGCATTTAATTCCTTCACAGTTTCCTTCTTTTTTTAAAAAATGCTGTGTCTGAAATTATGATCAAATAATAAGTTTTACAATGTCATTTTGCTCAGTCCTTTTTCAAAATTTTTAATTCAAAAACCTTTAACGAAGCAAGAGCAAACACATGAAGTGAGAGATAAGAGATTAAATAGTGATTAGTGCAGATGCAACTAAAGTTTAAAGTAGTTTTTAATTCATGCTATCAAACTCAAAAATTTGTTTGTATTTAATATAAGTTCATCTGTAAGTGCGTTAAAATGAAAGTTATAAAACTAGGTGTCAATGCAAAATTAAGTTGCAGCAATCTAATTTAAGCATTGATTCAAATGAATTTTTCAGTTCAAGAAGTTTTACCTGCTCCTCAAATTTTTTGTCTCTTTCCTTCAATAGCTCGTTAATTTGTGATCGAATTTCTGATAAGTCAGTGTTATGACTAACGCTAACATCACCCAAAGGAAAAGCTGAAATAAAAAAATAGTTAAGTATGTCTGTCATCTTACTAAAAAAAATTTTACTATGAGATAGTTTATTAAATTGCAATTTCATTTTTAATTAGAATCTCAGCATTAACACAACTTCAACGTATTCAAATTCAATAAATAATTTTAAACGAATCTGTTACAATTCGATAATTAAAATTAGGGTTATTTATCAATAATAAAGGGAATTTATCAATTATTTTATCAATGACTTTACCAATAATTTTCACTGAGAAAAAAAGTATGGTCAAAACTATCAGAATGAGTTAAAATTTATCGTGTTTCTGGCTCTATGGGTAATTTTTACCAAAGCGCTTTGATAATGGTATTGGCAGAACTAACAATAAATACGGTTTTGTGATATGCAATAGAATTTTTTTAAAGTGGAGGTATTTAGTAATTTTATTAATATACAAATCAGCAATGCATAAAAACCATTTATTTGGTTTAATTTACATTTCAGTTTTGTATTTTTAACTAAATATGAGGTAATTAGAAAGACAATTTTGAAAAGAATAATTTCTAATAGACCACTAACAAATGAACAAAAAATTTATCAAATGAATAGTTAAAATAAATTGGTTTTAATCTCCAGAAATATGTTTTTTTTTCTTTCAGAAATGTCATTACCATGCTGTACGGCTTTTTAGACACTATTTTTTCTTCGTGTATTAATTGATCTTATTTTTCTTTACTAATGTAAAGAAAAGAATACATGTTGAAGTTTTTTTTCCCTTTTTTTGAAAAACAAGGTTATTGTTACTAACAAATATTTTAGAGTTCTATTCTCAATTTCTTTTTAAAAAGAAATGAGTTATTAAATTTGTACAGATTTTTTAATTAATACATTAAAGCCCATCGAGTTATTAAATTTTTCTTTCCTTAAAACGGAGCATGTTTGAAAAAAAATTTAATTTTCAAATTTCAAAAAATACACCGTATGTGAAAAAAACTAGTTAATAAGTAAAAAACTAGCAGTAACATATAAGAAAACTCTTAACACACTGTTATTAAAAACTGATTTGAAATCGAACATACAAATTATATCACACGGAAAAGTTGTTGCTCACTTCTTAAAAATATTTTAAGGCTTAAACAAACAATGGTGGTTAAGTTATATAGTATGATTCTTAAAACTTTTAAGGAATTAACTATTAAAACTTTTAAACTACTAAAGAAAGAAATTTCAGCAAAAAAAATTTTGTTTTGACTTTCTAAAATTTTGCTTCCTTTGAACTTTTCAATTTTGCTGCTGTTACTAAGCAATACAAGTTAACAGGATTCATTCTCCTTTTGTTCACGAGGCAAATTTTATGTTTGTTTTTCTCAGAGTGGATTTATAACGGTGATGTTGTTTTTCTGTGAATTACAATTTTCATTGAGAGTTTTTCGCTCATTTTAGAAATAATATTTTTTTTTATCAAGAGAAAATATTTTTTAAGAATTATTATTATTATTGTTAGAGTTAACATTGCTATTTGTTTATTTAAGGAAAAAAGTTTCAACTTTCCCCTGTGTAAATTAATTCCTTTCTGTACGAAAACAAATTGCAAAAGAAAAATGAAAAGGAATAGTTATAAATTTTTTTCTTTTGAAAAAACTGAAGAAAAAAATCAGCACAAATTAAAATAGCATTTTTTAATTAAAATATTTTTCGTTTGGTGAAATAGTTAAAAGAATTTTTAAGCTGACATAATTATAATGATACGATTTTCAAAGTTCTTTTAAAAATTTTTTTTACCATCTTCAACTAAATTAGCCTTCCGATGGTGTTCTTCTTCATATTTTTGCAATGACAGTAATTTCAATGGAAGACTAACTTTTTCGACGTTCTCTCTAAAAGTATAATATATAACTTTAAATAATAATGTAATATAACTTTATAATGAAAAAAAGAAAGTTTTAAAAGAATGCTTTGAGAACTTGGAATAATTTTTAGAAAGAAAAAATTAACATTTATGAAATAAGTTCAAAATTTCTACAATTAGCAGCAAATACATTTGGAAGGTCATAAAAATGATCGCTTTTATAAATGATAAAAATATTTCTAATGGGAAAATAAAAAATATGGGTCAAAAAAATTATCATATTTTCTACTTCTTGTGTGTTTGCAAACGGGGTAATAATAGTAAAATAAAATTATAACTTTATACATTACGATTTCTGAATTCGGTAAAAAGAGAGACTGATACTTAAAAATTTTATAACCATCAATTTTATGTTTTTTTTAATGGGGTAATAAGAAACATTGGTTGTAAAAATTATTATAATTTCAACTCTTTGGGTGTTTCCAAAGGGGGTAGTAATAGTAAAATTAACTAATAATTTTATTCACGAATTCTAAATAGGGTAAAAAGAGAGACTGACGAAAATCGAAACACATTATCTACCAAATTTTATGATTGTTCCTAAATGAAGTAATAAGAAACATTGGTTATAAAACTAATATAACTTCAACTTTACGGGTGCTTGCGAATGGGGTAATAATAGTAAATGAATTATAACTTAAACTTCATGACTCCAAAATGGGGTAAAACAAACGGGGTATAATGAAAGATAATAGCTTTAAAGATCAAGCTCTGAAATGGGGTAATAAGAAACATACTCCTAGATAATAATTTTTTTTATAAATTATAACTTTTAACTGTATGGGTGTTCTAAATTCTCAAGTTCTGGATGTTCTTTACGGATCACACTCACAAGAATTTAAAATAAAACTGTTTAATAATTAAATTATAGTCAGTAATTAGGGGGCTATACCACTCTAAATATATTCTTTTTTGGAATGTATCATTTCATATATTTTAAAAGAATATACATCGAAAAGTTGCTTAAAAATATTGATGTATATTTTGGAATAGTTATTGCTGATTAAGTCTCTTTCGTCAGTCAAAATATAAACTCAGAGAGTTAATTTCCTTGTCTTTTTTGTATTTATTTAATTTCTTCAATTGAAAAAAAAAATATTTTTGTCAACTCCATTTTTATTTCTAAATGGTGATGAGAAAAAGAATCGCAAATCCCTGATTGATAGTATATCATTATTAATATCCCCAGTACAATACAATATTTTAACAATTATATTAAAGCTTATTACTTACTTTTTTGCTGATGTCCCATGACTCTGGTTATGCGTGAAATAATATAGATTTTAAACTATTATAAACACTTAATCGCTATTCTAAGATGATTTTTTTACCTTTATTAGTTTTTATACACTGTTAGAATTTTCGTCCTAAAATTATGGTAAAATTTTCGGCAGCAATCTGCCCATCCAATTAACTACAAAGTTTACGGTAAAGATCAATTTTTATCTTTACAGTTTTGAAACCGTTTACAGCTACTATGATCATAAAACCAAGAATACAGAACTATGCGGTTTTTCAACCATTTACAACTAGCATGATTTCCAAATGGCAAAATAGAAATTTAACTGCACATTGGAGCAAGGCTTTTTGTTAAGTAATGGGCATTGGAGTGGGCAGGAAAATGGAAACTCCTCATGTGTTGAAGGGAATGGAGGAAATATTGCGGTGTCAAATCTCGGACACGAACCCCCGTTCTCTCGGCCATGAGATTGACAAATTTGCTTTCTCATCTATAATATCTACCCATCATTAAAAAATTAAGTTGTTTCATCAGGTGAGCTTAGTTTGTGCGATAAAATTCCAGTTGTTTAACCGTTTTAGGTGAAAGCAGTTAATAAACGGTTTTCCTTACAGTTAACAGTTTGAATGTCATCTTATTTAAGGTTATTTAACTGTTTCGCTTGATAAAATAACAATTAAATAAATTGTTATTTAAACACTTTTTCGAAGAAATTTCTAACAGTGTATTTAAAATATAAAATATAAAATATATATTAATGCACGGAAGAAACTGCGGTATACTATTTCTCCAAATTTGCTGCTTTAACAACACAAAAATTGAGCGAAGGAGCAATATTAGCAATAAGTGCAGTAAAATTACTGAAACACTGTAATTATATAAATATAACAATTATGGTACAAAATTGTACTTTAAAAATAGTTATTAAGGTAATAAGGAAATACGGATGTTGCCGTACTTTTTCCCGTGATTAGATCCGACATGTTTTTCAATGTTTTGAGCTTAGTTTGAACTGTCCTTTATTCTGTGCTACCTGGAAGTTTGATTAATAAATTAATTATATTTTAATAATTAGCGTATATATGCATTATAAGTTAATAATTCTTTTTTATATTATCTCGGAAAAATAATTTTAGTGAGTCTTAATGTAGCATATCTTACTGTAATTATAAATATTAATGTTACTGAACACAAAAGCATGGTGGCAACTACTTTACATCAAGTAGTGCGAAGCGACATTACTCGTTTTCCAGATCAGCGTTTATGGTGTGTAGTAGTTGCTACCATTTTTAGTGTAAAAATACGCAGAATTTTTGCAGTGTAATTCATATACTATATATCCTTATTAATAATATTATTGCTACCATATCAGCCACTCTATTTGATAAATCACGAGATATTTGTCCTTTTCAAAAAAATTCAAAATAAAATTATGTATCGCCTTCATTTTAAAGATCACTTTTTCATCTAAAATATGCTGCAATTCCAGTGGAAACACAGTCATGACACACAACATTTTTTAATATAGTTTTTAAAAGTCAGTTAGTCTTAGAAAATTATAAATATTTTATGATTATTTCAAATAACTAATCATAATGATAAATGCAACAGTTGCCTTTAAATTAAGAAAATGCAAGAACAATTTAATTATCCTATCTCTAATTATTGTAATTTAATTGATAACTACTTTTAAGTAATTAGTAAGTATTTTTTATCAAAGGTAAACAGCATAACAATAATACAATAATAGTAATATCTGATCCTGGCTTCATTTACTTAAATTCCTTCGAATGGTAACTGTTAATTTCATTGCAAAATTAATAAAAGTTGATGAATGCTTACCTTTGTTTTAGCAATCATATTTACAGTGTTTAAAAGCTCTATATCAATTATGGACGGTGCAAGACGACATGGTTCTCCGTCTACTTGGACAGGAATGGTGCATGATGTGACTAGTTTAGCTCTCTTGCATTGAGCTATGGCTGAGCCATGACCACCAGCTTGTAGCAAAGGCTGTAAAATAATAGATGAATAAAAATTTTGATCTTGTATTTGCAAATATTTTATTCATTGTTGAGAAGTTTAGAACACATTGAATCATAGTAGCAGGCAAATTTGCTGTCACCTTAATACTGTAGATTTCTTATGTTCCTCACATTTACCAGAATACCTCACATTTTACAGATTTTTTAAAAGATTTAAACATCTGCAATTTCATTAGAAAAAATTCTAGTTGTGACTTCCTTTTCATCAAAAACAGCCAATGCCTTCTAAAGTTATTCAAGTTTGCAGAAAAAAGTGCTTTTCAGTTTTTCTTTTTTAATTTTTCATTTCATAGATAATTTTTAACGAACTACTTACCAATTGGTATGTGGTTAAACCGATGACTTCAATCATGCCATCATCAGTTCTTGGTGATTGAAAATTGTTTGATCCAGATGTCCCCCATGGTTTTGTACCACCTCCATAACTAAAATTAAAAGATAAAATATCATTTTAAAAAAATAACATAAAATATCAATTCGTACTGAAAAAGAAATATGGTCAAAACTACCAGAATATGATAGCCGTGTTTCTGGCTCTATGGGAACACCAAAAAGCTCGATAACTTTCACCCAAGTGTTTCAGTAATGATTTCAATAAAATTAAAAATAAATTATGATTTTCAAATACCTGATGAAATTCGGTAAATCTGGATAAAATTTGGCAATTTTATCATGATGTCCGGNTGACGAGTACCATGGGGGTGTTCTTCTTCATATTTTTGCAATGACAGTAATTTCAATGGAAGACTAACTTTTTCGACATTCTCTCTAAAAATATAATATAACTTTAAATAATAATATAATAATAATATAACTTTATAATAAAAAGAGAAGAAATTTTTTAAATAATGCTTTGAGAACTTAGAATAACTTATAGAAAAAAAATTTAAATTTATGAAATGTGTTAAAAATTCCTAGAACTTAACAGCAAATAGCATTTGAAAGGCGATAAAAATGGTCGCTTTTATGAATGATAAAAATGTTTTTGTCTTTCCGTTTTAGAATTTCTAATGGGAAAATAAGAAATATGGGTAAAGAATAACTTATCATATTTTCAACTTCTAAGGTGTTTGCAAGCTTGGTAATAATATTAAAATAAAATTATAACTTTATACGGAACGAATTCTGAATTCCATAAAAAGAGATACTGATAATAAAACATTTTATAACTATCAATTTTATGTTTTTTTTTAAATGGGGTAATAAGAAACATTGGTTGTAAAAATTATTATAATTTCAACTTTTTGGATGTTTCGAAAGGGGGTAGTAATAGTAAAATTAACTAACAATTTTAAACTTCACGAATTCTAAATGGGGTAAAAAGAGAGACTGAAGATAGTCGAAACACATTATCTGCAAATTTTATGGTTGGTTCCAAATGAAGTAATCAGAAACATTGGTTATAAAACTAATTATAACTTCAATTTTACGGGTGCTTGCGAATGGGGTAATAATAGTAAATGAATTATAACTTAAACTTCATGATTACAAAATGGGGTGAAACGATGAAAATATAATGAAAGATAATAGCTTTAAACATCAAGCTCTGAAATGGGGTAATAAGAAGATAAAAAAAATGACAAAAATATTATTACTTTCAACTGTATGGATGTTCCAACTTCTCAAGTTCTGGATGTTCTTTACGGATCACACTCACAAAAAATTAAAATAAAACTGTTTAAAATAAATTGATGTCAGTAATTATGGGGCTATTCCTCTCTAAATATATTCTTTTCCGGAATGTATCATTTTATATATTTAAAAGAATATACATCGAAAAGTTCATTAAAAATATTGATATATATTTTGGAATAGTTACTGCTCTTTCGTCAGTCAAAATATAAACTCAGAGAGTTAATTTCTTTATATTTTTTGTACTTATTTAATTACTTCAATTGAAAAAGCAACTTATTTTTGTCAGCTCCATTTTTATTTCTAAATGGTGATGACAAAAAGCATCGCAAATCCCTGATTGATAGTATATAACATCATTATTAATATCCCAATACAATAAAATATTTTAACATTTATATTAAAGCTTATTACTTACTTTTTTGCTGATGTCCCATGACTCTGGTTATGCGTGAAATAATATAGATTTTATACTATTATAAACATTTAATCGCTATTCTAAGATTTTTCCTTTATTAATTTTTATACACTGTTAGAATTTTCGTCCTAAAATTATGGTAAAATTTTCGGCAACATTTCCCATCCAATTAACTTCAAAGTTTACAGTAAAAATCAGTTTTTATCTTTACGGTTTTGAAACCGTTTACAGCTACTATGATTATAAAACCAAGAATACAGAACCATACGGTTTTTTAAACCATTTACAACTAGCGTGATTTCCAAATGGCAAAATAGAAATTTAACTGCACGTTGGAGCAAGGCTTTTTGTTAAGTAGTGGGCAGGATAGTAGAAACTCTTCATGTGTTGAAGGGAATGGAGGAAATATCGCGGTGTCAAGTCTTGGAACGAACCCCCGTTCTCTCAGCCGTGAGATTTGCCCCCTCGTCTATAATATCTACCCATCATTAAAAAATTAAGTTGCTTCATCAGGTGAGCTTAGTGCGATAAAATTCCAGTTGTTTAACCGTTTTAGGTGAAAGAAGTTAATAAACGGTTTTTCTCACAGTTAACAGTTTGAATACCATCTTATTTACGGGTATTTTACTGTTTTGCTTGAATAAGGTAAAATAACAATCAAATAAATTATAATTTAAATACTTTTTCCGAGAAATTTCTAACAGTGTATTAAAAATATGAAATATATAAATGNATTGAGTATATATATATATCTATGCAAAAATTGAGTGAAGGAGCAATATTAGCGAAAAATACAGTAACATTACTGAATCAGTGTAATTATATAAATATAATAATTACGGTATAAAATTGTACGGAAAAAATAGTTATTACGGTAATAAGGAAATACGGACGTGGCAGTACTTTTTCCCGTGATTAGATCCGGTATGTTTTGCAGTGTTTTGAACTTAGTTCGAACTCTCCTTTATTCTCTCTGTGCTACGTGGAAGTTCGATTAATAAATTAATTTTATTTTAATAATTAGTGTATATATGCATTATAAGTTAATAATTCTTCCTTATATAGTTTCTGAAAAATAATTTTAGTGAATCTTAATGTTGCATATCTTACTGTAATTATAAATATTAAAGTTGCTGAACACAAAAGCATGGTGTCAACTACTTTATATCAAGTAGTGCAAAGCGACATTACTCGTTTTTCAGAACAGCGGTTTTGGTGTTTAGTAGTTGCTACCATTTTTAGTGTAAAAGTACAAAAAAATTTTACAGAGTAATTAATATACTATATCTCCTTATTAATAATATTATTGATATCATATCAACTACTCTATTTAATAAATCACAAAACATTTCCCCTTATTAAAAAAATTGAAAATAAAATTATCTATCACCTTTATTTTAAAGATCACTTTTTCATCGAAAATATTCTGCAATTCTAGTGGAAGCACAATCATGACACACAAAATTTTTTAAGATACTTTTCAAAAGTCAGTTAGTCATAGAAGGTTAAAAATATTGTATGATCATTCCAAATAACTAATCATGATGATAGATGCAACAGTCGCCTTTAAATGAAGAAAATGCAAGACAAATTTAATTATCCTATCTCTAATTATTGTAACTTAATTGATAAGTACTTTTAAATAATTAGTAAGTATTTTTTATCAATGGTAAACAGCATAACAACAATACAATAATAGTGATATCTGATCCTGGCTTCATTTACTTAAATTCCTTCGAATGGTAACTGTTAATTTCATTGCGAAATTAATAAAAGTTGATGAATGCCTACCTTTGTTTTAGCAATCATATTTACAGTGTTTAAAAGCTCTATATCAATTATGGATGGTGCAAGACGACATGGTTCTCCGTCTACTTGGACAGGAATGGTGCATGATGTGACTAGTTTAGCTCTCTTGCATTGAGCTATGGCTGAACCATGACCACCAGCTTGTAGCAAAGGCTGTAAAGTAATAGATGAATAAAAATTTTGATCTTGTATTTGCAAATATTTTGTTCATCGTTAAGAAGTTTAGAACACATTGAATCATAGTAGCAGGCAAATTTGCTGTCACCTTAATGCTGTAGATTTCTAATGTTCCTCACATTTACCAGAATGCCTCACATTTTACAGATTTTTTAAAAGATTTAAACAGCTGCAATTTCCTGAGAAAAAATTCCAGTTGTGACTTCTTTTTCATAAAAAACAGCCAATGCCTTCTAAAGTTATTCAAGTTTGCAGAAAAAAGTGCTTTTCAGTTTTTCTTTTTTAATTTTTCATTTCATAGATAATTTTTAACGAACTACTTACCAATTGGTATGTGGTTAAACCGATGACTTCAATCATGCCATCATCAGTTCTTGGTGATTGAAAATTGTTTGATCCAGATGTCCCCCATGGTTTTGTACCACCTCCATAACTAAAATTAAAAGATAAAATATCATTTTAAAAAATAACAGAAAATATCAATTCATACTGAAAAAGAAATGTGGTCAAAACTACCAGAATATGGTAACCGTGTTTCTGGCTCTATGGGAACACCAAAAAGCTCGATAACTTTCACCCAAGTGTTTCAGTAATGATTTCAATAAAATTAAAAATAAATTATGATTTTCAAATACCTGATGAAATTCGGTAAATCTGGATAAAATTTGGCAATTTTATCATGATGTCCGGCATAAAATCGATTTATATGGTTAAATGTACTGTCAAGTTTTGAATTTTTACTAAATGTGTAGTAATTAGAGTATGATTCTGAAAACCATATGAACGGGAATCATTGCTAAATGAATGATTTAAATACTGTATATTTAGGTTTTATTAACTGGAATTTGGACTTCTGTTAAAAAAGGCCGGGGTTGTATACTCGACTCCGTTAAGTCCCACCGAGTAGATGCAATTTACACGCACAAAAAATCTGAGAATTGAAATTCATGTATTCGATCGCTGACGAGTACCATGGGCACGAAGATCTGAAGAAAGTTTCTTTCCCCTTCAGAAATATGTCAAAATTGTGAAAGTTGCCTTACGAATGAGTGGTGCTGCCATCTATCCGGGATGCTTTGAGATAAGACGTACTTTTACCTTTGTGGTGCTGTCTTTTTAAACGAAAAGCGCACCTTCCTGACTTAATTCGCAACAAAAAAAAGCCAATAATTGGCGTGCTTGCCTTGTCCAAATGTTATAAGAAAGAATACATGTTCTTTTACCAGAGAATGTCTATACAACACATAAAGGTGATTCCAACAGTATTTTTTTTTCTCTGTGTAGGATATAGTTCTTTAAAAAAAATGCTACTCATTTTTAATTTGAACTAAAAAATTCCTCTTATCCATAAATATTTATAAACTTTTAATACTAAAATTAATCCATAAATGAATAATAAATTTTAATATGTTTTACTAAAATATTTAAAACACCAGTACTGATTTACTCTCCCTCACAGTTCAGGTTAGCTCTTCAATTTTACGCACGGTAAACTAAAGTTACCCAAGCTGAAATCTCAATCCCTTTTCTATTTTTACATTGTGTCTTTTTTACAAAATTTAAAAACACATTCCCTAGATTTCATTCGTGCTGTTTTTTGATGTAGCAGTTCCCAATATTTTTCATCGTTTCTAAAAGTAAACCAAAATACATAGTGTTACAAAATGGATCTTACTAGGAGAATACTACGACTGATGGAAACATAACCGAAAAACAATTTTCTCCGATTTAAGTTCTCTTCCAAAAAAAAAAAGCGTTGCCAATTTTTGCATCAAAAATCGACAAATATTTCCAAACTTTATCGCATTTCAGAACCTATTTTTGCTTCCTTAGAACTCCATTCAGAGAATGTTGCCTACTTAGACGTGCAGAAAAATAATGTTCTCCGAAAATCTGAGCTTCAAGCAAAATGTAAATAAGAAACTTTATTACTTTTTGCTTTGATAACGTTGCAGGCTTCAAAACACAAAATACTCCCAGTTCAGGATATTGAATTTTCAAGATATTTGAAATTTTCAGAAATGTCGTTTTATAACTATAGAGTTCGAAATTTCGAAGCATTTGGAAACTCAATGAAAGAAATTGAAAATAATTTAACGCCTAACTTTTCTTTCCGCTTCAAAGAATTTTGATTTCGTGTATGAAAACTAAAATGAGAAGTTGAACATAGCTTTACTTAAGTTCTTTCAATTTCAGACATATCTGATTTCGTTTATGAAAACTAAATTTATCTATTGAAAGTAATTTTACATCAAACTTCTTTTTTATCATAGATATATATCATTTTGTTCATTTAAAAGAAACTTGGCTAGTGAAATAGTTTTTTGTCCAATATCTTTCTATCTCAGATATATTCTGTTCATGAAAATTAAACGAATAAAAAATTAAAGTGGGGTCGGGATAACCTGATTGGCAGGGCGCTGGACTCAGGTTCGTGAAAATGGGAGTTCGAATCCAGACTGGCAAGGACTCTCCGTGTAGTAAATTGTAACTGGTGCACGTTAAATCTGTCGGGTCACAAAACCCACTATGATTCCATAACAAATTACGCCTCTGGGGATACTGAATTGGAGATTGATTGTTCTCTGGTTCAGGTCAAAATTACGATCTGTGGATGATTGAATGGATGCATGAATGGGTCCGCACTATAAACTGGTGTGACGTATGAGTGTGTCAGAAGGTGAATTATTAGCCATAGATGACGCCACTGGAAGAAAAGAACAATCGCACACCTTGCCTTAATGACCTACGACAATAATAACGAATTAAAGTAATTTTACACCAAATCGATATCGTTCATGAAAATTAAAGAAGTTGTAAAAAAAATTTTGCGCAAACTTTTTTCTAACTTAGATATGTGATTCCGTTCATAATTTTTTAAACTAAGTTTAAAAATAATCTAGCTCCCAGGTTTTTTCTTTCAAAATGTATTTGACGCCGTTCTTTAAAATTTAACTTGAAAATATTTTTATTAAAACTAAATTAAACATCGAAAATAAATTCATGTTAACTTTTTCCAATTGTATGATGTATTGAGTTTTATTTATGAAACATCAATTTATTTTCTTGTCAGTTTAGGTTTGAAAATTATTCCTAGAATACTTTCACGACGTGGTATCGGTTATTTTTTGTATCATACAATCCTATCTCAATTTAAAAGTACTTTGGATCATTTTACCTGCAATCGTGATGTATATTTGAATCAACTTTATCATTTTAATCTTCTTTATTTAAATCATTTTATCTTTGTTATCAATAGATTCCTCAATGAATTGAATGCAGTTTTATTTTTAGAAGCTTATCTTTTGAAGCAATGAATTTTAAAAAAAATACAAGGTGCTCGCGACGACAGCTTTTAATATAAATTTATAAAATTCTTTTCAAAAAGAAATTTTGAAAAATGCATTTGCTAGAGTTCAGAAATAAATGTTTAAGCTGGAAACAAGAAAGCGTTATAGATATCTTACAAATTATTACTGTGGAAAGGGGGAATGAAAACGCCAAAACTTATTTTATAGCTGACGAAATTAGAGACGAGTTCAAATGCGATTATTAGAATTTTTGTCCTGCTATGAAACATGTTTTTAAGTTTTGTGATCCCGTTATTTACAGTAATAATAATTTGTCAGATTTCAATAGATTTTCTTCTTCTTTTTCGCCTCAAAATTAATTCTTTTTACTCTATTTTTATAAACAATTCTATAAGTATTTATTTAAGGCAGTTAGCATGGATAAAATAGAAATAAATTGAAAAATAAGATTCAGGATATTGTCTACTATACGTCCTGAATAACGGAAAATACAAAAGAGTCTTTCCGAAAGTCAAATATATAACCATTATTATATCCATATTATAACCCGTACATATTTAATGGGAATTAAAGTAAAAAGTTAAATTTTAAAAATGTTTTGAAATTATTGCTTCAGAGCCTGCGTTTAAAAACATTTGTTGGTTATTTTACTTTCGGAAATTTTTATTTATAAGGAGGATTTTATTTGTTTGGTTTTTGCGAAAATGATAGATAAGAATTTACAAAAGTATGCTTACATTTTTTGCCCTCGTGAAATAAAATGTCACTGATAGATTTGAATAGGACGTTGCTTTGGGTTTTTTTTTTCAGAGGACAGATTTTTTTTCAAGAGTGAATGAGTTTTTAAAAATACCTACTCCATCAATATTTCAATAATTATTTATAAAAACGTACAAAAATATTGAAATAAAATAATTGAATTTTGAAATGAGTATACATTCTTATATTCTGCATTTTAACTTGCAATATTTTTCTTAAACCCTCAAATAAATTAAATTTGAAGTGTTTATGAATTAATTAAATATAATTTAACATTTTAAATTTAGAAAATATTTGCATCAACATTTTCTTACCTTGAAATGTTTAGAAATAATATGGAATGAACCTTTAATTCTCTCAGCTTATGTGTCATGTCTTGTCCATCACACTGTAAAAACAAGCATTATAACCTCGGTCATTAAATATTTGGCTAAATAATTCAATAAGATTTATGCAAAAACATTTATGATAATTTCAATTTCTTTCAGAAAGGCATGAACAACTTCGTACATTTCAATGGAAAAAACCCAAATTAGCCTGAAAAGTAAAGGTGGGAAATATCGACATGTTTTGAGCGCTCAAAACAGATTATTATCCACCAGCAAGAAAGAATATTGTATTTCCCGTTTCATCACTGTTGGTACTTTTAAAAAAGTAAATCAACTTCCAAATTGATGCTAAAAACTTGGCTTCTTTTGTTAAATAAAAATTCGATGCATGGACTCAAAGAAAAATGCATTTTGTTCGAGCCCATTATATCAAATACGTACTTTTTTTTTAACCTTTTAACGAATAATTTATTTCTGGAAAGAATGAATTAATATATTTGTGAAACTATAACTGATATCAGAAAAGAATTAAGAATTTAGATTTGTTAGATAAAATTTATTCAAATTTTGACACAAATTTTTGTGGTAATTTTCTTTACCCCCGAACATTAAGTGTTATAAAAAATTGGGAATTTAATGAATTTTACTTCTTTTTAATTGGAAAAATTTTTTATGAATGCTACAAAGTAAAGAAAGAATTATATTTGTAACTGTGATGTCATAAAAACGTTGCATATTTCCTAGCTTTTTAAATTTCTTAATTTCATAAACTGAAATTTTTAATCATTCTTAATCTCGTTTTAATTAAGTTAAACAAATTATTATTACATTTACTATTTTTTATCACATTTTATGAAGAAAATATAAATATTTTATTTTCTTCTTAACAATCAATGTAACGGCTAACATTTTAATTCAATACAAATGTAAAGTTTACTAATTTACTGTCACAACTAAATCGAACATCAAATTCTATTTACATCCCTTTACATCTTAAGTTACTTTATTTTTTTTCCAAAAAATGTTGTAGTTACAGGGTTATATTAATTCTCACTGTCTTTTTAGTAATTAAGCTATAGTCAAATTATTTCAAGTTTAATATTAATTACAAGGGGTTGGCTAAGATTTTGGCTATTTTATATTTCGATAAATCGCCAACTAAGGATGTCTTCCTATGCTTTTAACTGTCCGTTGGAAATAATTCAATCACTTTCAATTTCGAATTCTTTGTGTTAGGACTGGGTGGTTTCAGCAAATTAACGGTCTGACCGTTAATTTACTTAACGAAATCTTCTCCAGGTTAGAATAATGCATCTGTTAATCCCAATAAGGGAGCATCCTTATATTGTGAGACCTTAATGTATCTAATAATAATGTTTCTAGACAAAAATAAACCAATAATTATTTTTTTTATAATTTTGTTCAATTCTCTAAATTAAATCCCTATGTCGTAAGAAGTGTAATTGTACCAAAAATCATTACTATTGGGTCCAAAATGTTCACAATAACTGCAATGAATTTTCAACTTCCAACAAATGAACGTCTTATAGATTATAGCGTTTATTCGCAAATTTATTCAATATTTCAACATAGTTTTTTAAGTTATTAACAAATGGAAACCCAAATTAAAAGTGGTGGATAGTCCACCATGAACGTATAAAATTGATAATGAAAATACAAACCACTGCCTAATAAAGGGTTAAAATATATAAAGCATAAGCCATATTCATTATCTTAGGTAATCATTTTGAGCTTATTCTATGCTTTAAAACATGTTTTTGAAACCTTGACAATTTTCTTAAACATGCAGTTTAATCTATGTCTAAACTCAAAAGCTCATTGACATCATTTTTAATAAATAATTTTTTTTCCAATGCCTACCCGATTGACACTCTTTCATCAATAGGACAAATTCACTCTTTCAGGGGCACCATAATAGGTGGGCAAACGTTGCTTCCACAGTAAGGACAGATAGTACAGAGAATGAAATGCCTTGACAGGGATTCAATCCCAGGACCTTTCTGGTGTGAAGTCAGCTTCTTGAGAACAATGCAGTCCGGTTGGCGAATTTGATAAATATGAATATTATGACCTTTACAATGGCTTTCGCCCTTTCTGTAAATATGGCTTTTAAACTTACACACATGTAAAAATTAAACATTTTTATGGCCATTAAGGTAATATTTATTGTATTATAGCCAAACAATGTATTTTTCTGTATTAAATTAAATCGTAGTCATAATTCATTAGTCATGCAATAAACTTCTAAACACATATACCAACACATAAAAGTTTTTCTTATATATATAATGTATTTAAATTTAAAAAAAAAGGAAATTTGATTATGCTTAATATTTTGCACTTACTTCCAAAGAAATATAATTGCAGAGATCTTTCCATTTTCTTTGTATTAAATCTTTTCCACCAGCTTGCCCATAAAACATTTTGTTCCGAAACCTGCTATTGAACTTACCCGGTCTCGCCTCTGAAAAATTTAATTTATTTCATCCATTTATTTATTCAAATAATCGATTCTAAATAATTATCTGCTTTTTTCGAGTTTAATTTAACGTATTGAATGATTTGAAGAAAAAAACACTTTTTCCCTATACCAAATATCTAGATAAAATTTATAAACATTCTTTATACGGAAATATACTGAATTGGTTTTAGGATCAAACCCCTCTTTAACATTTAATACATATTTTTATAATACACTAGTTTATTTTTAAAATTTATCTCTAACTGTAGTTCGAAATTCCGACCAAGATCATTACAATCTATAAAGTTTGCTGTCTCTGATTTTTCAAAAGAGTGTTTAGTTATTTTCAATTGAGACCCGTGTAGTTTTGAGTATTAAATTCTAAAGTAAATTTCTAATAGAACTTACGTCAAATTTTCTGCTAATTGTGACACGACATTATTACCTATACAATATTTAAAATAAGAATTTTTTTTTACGATTTTAAAATTTATGGAAATGGTAATTCTGCATAAACTCAGGAGTCAATTACATTTACTACATAAAAGCAGTTGATTTATCAACAATGTTTAGGTTCGTGATTCGAGAAAAAATATCTCAAGCTGTAATTCGATGTTCTGACCAAGCTTATTATGATCTATGAAGTTTTATTGTCATTGATTTTTCAAAATTGGGTCGAGCTATTTTCAGATAAGATCATGTGCGCTAATGTTTTGTGTAATAAGTTTTAAACTAAAAATATCTCAAGCTGTTATTCGATGTTCTGACCACGCTTACTATGATCTATGAAGTTTTATTGTCATTGATTTTTCAAAATTGGGTCTAGCTATTTTCAGATGAGATTATGCGCGTTAGTGTTTTGTGTAATAAGTTCTGAAATAAAAATATCTCAAGCTGTAGTTCGATGTTCACGCTTATTATGATCTGACCACGCTTATTATGATCTATGAAGTTTTATTGTCATTGATTTTTCAAAATTGGGTCTAGCTATTTTCAGATGAGATCATGCGCGTTAGTGTTTTGTGTAATAAATTCTAAAATAAATTTACAGAAGATCTCATGTCAAATTTTTCTGTTAATTGTGACATTACGCTATTACATATATATTATTTTAAATAACACATTTTTTACTACTTTTAAAATTTATGGAAATTGTGATTTTGTATGAACTCAAGAGTCAATCACATCTACTACATAAAATCAGTTGATTTATCAGTTTTTCAATCAATGTTTAGGTACACCATTGGTAGGTACAACAATTAGGTATCAATGTTTAGGTACAATAGAGTTGTTTTCATCAAGAAATATTTTTGTCGAAATATTTTGTCTCTTAAAACTTTAATCTGGTTCTGATGTTGAAATAAATTAAAGTATCCTAACTATTGCTTGACTAAAACACGCTTTAGAGATGACTGAACTCTCGAAAGTTACTTCACGTTGTTAAAGTTTTCAAAGTTGTTAAGTTATCAGAGTTGCTAAGATAATAACGCTCTCAAAACTTAAGCCTCTTTAATAAGAGGCTGTGTCTTGATTATTACCTCTGGCTTCGTGAAACTCTAAGGCGATTCTAGCATCTACTCCAAGAGAGAAGTAGTTGTTGACAACATTGAGTGGTAAATTCTTTCGCCCCTCCTCCTGATTGCTTGTGTCAGCGTTGGGATTTGGAATGACATTCAACATCCACCTAATGATAAATATTTTCTTTAAAGATTAACAAAATATTCGAGGAATTAATAAATAGCTTATATTGCGTCTTCAAAACTTAAAACAAATCGATGAGAGATGAATTATTCTAAATGAACTATAAATAAAAGGACGATTGATTTTATTTTATTTTATAACCGTTATTGAACTGACGAACCAATTTGCTGGGTTTACAACTACTAATGTTATACTCCGTAGCCTTGCCATTTTGAACCCAGTCCAGAAGACAAGGAAACTCCTAGATCAAGTATTGAAAGAAATTTAACCTCGTGGACTTTTTGAAGAAACTAACCAGCATTTGAGGTTGTCTATCAATACATTTTGATGTTTGATAAATTATAAAAACGAAATCCTAAGAAGTAAATTATGATGAATTTATTAAGTGACTTAACTTGCGATAGATACAGTCACATGTGACTCTCAGAGAGTTATTAAAACTAAATCATAAATAAATAAATGATTTATTTAGTAAGTAACGTACATTATATTGCAAACATTAACTTGCTTTGATTCATGACGCATCATAAGAAATAAATTATGATGAATTTATTAAGTAACTTTACTTGCGATAGATACAGTCACAGTGTGACTCTCAGAGAGTTATTAAAACTAAATCTTAAATAAATAAATGATTTATTTAGTAAGTAACGTATATTATATTGCAAACATTAACTTGCTTTGATTCATAACGAATCATAAGAAATAAATTATGATGAATTTATTAAGTAACTTAACTTGCGATAGATACAGTCACAGTGTGACTCTCAGAGAGTTATTAAAACTAAATCATAAATAAAAAATGAGGCATTTAGAAAGTAACGTATATTACATTAAAAACATTAACTTGCTTTGATTCATGACGAATCATTAGAACTGAATCATGAATAATAAATGAGGAGGAATTTAATAAGTAATGTAGATTACGATTCAGATATCAGCACATTGTTGCTTGACGATTTACAAAGAATGAATCATAAGTAATAACTGGCGAGAAATTTTGTAAACGCATGTTAAGATAGAAATAATCAGCGCAATTTTATGTGTTACGAATTATTAGAACCAAACCATAAATAAAGAATTTAATAAGGATCGTAGGGTAAACGAACCAGTGAAGGAACACTATCCAGTGAAGGAACATTTCATATATATATATTGACTAAAAATAAGAATTTGAAAGTTTTTCTTCAGATTGATTGGTAACAATAGCTTACTGCCAAACAATAGAAAGTCATCTAGCAATGTTTTGGATTACCTGGTCAAATAGACTACTCTGGAAAATTTTTTGAATTAGTTATTATCTCTGTAATATCTTGTTTCTTTGAAAAATTATAATATGAGTATTTGTATTTATATGTTTGAAGTGGAATTAATTGCATGTAATAGTTTTATTTTTCTCATTGTGAAAAGGAGAATTTAAAATATAGTTATTGAAGTTACGTTTAATTTTTTTTTTTAAGCATCATGGCATAATAAAGTACTGAGTTAAGGGTTTCTGGTTTTCACAGGGTTCCTTTACTGGTTTTTTTCTAAGTTAATGAAAATAAAAGATAAACTTTAATTTTCTTGCACCTTCAGTGATGTTCCGCATCAAAAGTATGTTAAAAATACGAAAGGCAACTTCTAACCAGTGAGGGAACAGGCATGCTCCTTTATTGGGCATAGATTTCCCAGTGAATGAACAGTATGTGTTAATATGTTGACACTTTAATTTTCAATTCATGATTACAAAAAAAAATTAACATTATCCAAGTATTTACATGTTATAATTTCAAGAATAGGCTTGTTTTTAAATATTTGTATGGCTTATAAATTCACAAAGAGCACTAAAAAATAGCCAAAATTAAGTGTTCCTTTATTGGGTGTTCCTTCACTGGCAAGAGCTGTTCCTTCACTTGGTCTTCTTACTACTTGTTATTTGAACCTCCAAAACTTTAAAACAATATTATGTAAGTTCTCTACAATTTTTTTACATAATTTGCAATTAGT
>NC_092208.1:30505790-30523488 GCF_043381705.1 Parasteatoda tepidariorum | reverse complement strand
CTTTTAGCAATTCAAGTTTTGTAATCATATTGTTAAAACATTGTTTTAAGTAAAATAAAATCATTTCAAAAATATCTTCAAAAGGTTTATTTGAGTTTTGAAGATAGATATTTAAAACTGAAGAGAAAATTTGTTTGATTACCTTTTGTGTTCTTTGTGCACTTTCTAGTTACTATAGTTATATTTCCATGGAGATTATATTTTTAAATTACTGTAACTAGGTTTTATATATATATATATATATTGTATATTGAACTATTTATATAACTTTTTGTAACCGAATACTGTCATAATACTAAAGAGTTTTTTAGAAATATTGGTTTGAAGTCAACATGACGTTGCCCTTGCTCCACTGGATGTTACATTTTGAATATCATTCATTTTGACTTCTTGTCTTTAGTATGTGTTAGTGCTGATATTGAATATTTACTAAATAAAAACTGTTTTAATGAAGTCAAATAGCCCAACTTATGCCAAAGGAAGGAATCATATTCGTAAGAACAAATAATAGATTACTGAAATATTTAAAAATTAATAAATTTACTAAAAACATAAAATCTTTGTTTTCTGTTAGTCCTCTAGGAAATATATGTGCACTTATTGAAGATCAGATTCAATTTATATAAATATTTTGGTGCAATATTTACACTGGTCCAGCATACAAAAAACGTACACTTATTTAATGTTATTAGGCATAACAAAAGGAAGACATTTTTTTAAAAAGATGGAATTTCATCATATATGAAATCGAATTTTGATACTTAGCTGCTTTTTTTTTTAAAAGGAAAATATATATTTGTGCTTTGTTTTCGCATAATATTCATTGAACTTTCGGGAAAAATTCATTTATTTTGCTTCCAAAACAGTTTAAAAATGCATTTTATAAAGTTTTAAAAGGTACAGAAAATATTCGAAAATTAACTACCCCTTCTTTTATCAATTATTTTAATATTAACGACAGTATTCGCATACTTTTAAAATATCTCATAAACATTAAAATATTTTGGACCCACAACTACTTCGATGCTAAAAACCAGCATTATATTCTCTGTAAACAGGCATTCACACAGAACCTTAATGGAAGACCAAAAGAGTATTATATAACATTCGTTGACTAGGCACAATTGATGAAAAAATTTGATTTTAACTATGAAATAGATGTATGAATTTAACTATTTAATCTGCACTTAAAATTTTACTTCTGGTTACGTTTGACTAATCATTGTAATTATTGATAATAATTTATATATTATTGGAGTTTATCTAATTGACAATTACTAACAAAAATATTTTGTAACAGATAATGTAAATACCTGTCTAGTTTTACGATTTCTCCATCTTCAATGTTTGAAAGAATCTTGGTCAGAGGTTCATCAGTATAGCCCTTAGGAAGGAAAAACAAATTCACCAATTTGAAACAAGAACTTGTTTTAATTTTGAAAAAAATATTTAGCCTTTTGCGTATGACTGGTACAATAAGTGTACCAGAATGGCTTCATTGTTCTAAGTACTTAAACAAAAAGTTTTTATTTTATTTATTTCCAATGGCAGATTATAGACTGTAACAGCATACATAAACTCTAAAAATAAGAACAGAAACAAAAGATGCTCTTATTTTTAGAGCTTATGTATGCTGTTACTGTCTATAATCTGCCATTGGAAATAAAATAAAAAAATTTTAAAAAAACTTTTTGTTTAAATGTTTAGAACAATGAAGCCATTCTGGTTAAACAAAAAGTTAAATTAACCCTTTGCTTGCGATGTTCCATATTGTACCATCACATGTGGTCCACATGTTGTACCAGCCGTAAATAAAAGGTAAATACATATTAATAGATAAAGTACTTCAAAGTTTTTCTCTCATTCCATGTTGCTTCAAGGGTTTTGATTCACTTTGATCAAAATAAAACTTCATTTCCCAAACGAAATTGAAACGCTTGAGTAATAAAAAATCGTATATTTAAAATAAGATCTCTCAGGAATTATTCGACCTATTTCGCACGTATTTTGTAATTTTCCATGCAAAATTATGTTCTGTAAAGTTCTCTAAAATTATGTTCCTTAAAATTGCGCAAATTATGTTCTTTAAAATTACGCAAAAAATTTTATACCCGATTATTAAATGTTTTATACTTTCATTACATTAAATTCGATACATAATTATTAAAAATTACTTCTTACATGGATATATCTTTGGATAAGCGAATTTTATAAGAGTGTGCAATTTTTTTTAATTGGTCAGAAAATTCTAGAAACATGATGAAATAAGCAAAAAGTAAAGTTAACATTAAGAGGTTCAAACTTTAAACCGCTCCTTTGACCAAACTGTTGGAACCATATTTCTCAGATTGCGACTATCCCACATATTAATGATTTCATAAATCTAAATACGTCTTAAAAAAGGCCTGCTTATTCAGAGAAAGCATGCTTTTGTGTCTAATTACGTAACTTTAAGCATCATCTGTACTAATTAATAAGTATACTTGAAGTTACCCCTACGAACCATTTACATTAAGTTCTAGAACCTGAAGATCTGATCATGAAATCAAAGATCATTAAGAGTTGACCATTTCTTTACTTTGTGCACTACATCTAGTGAATTTTCAAAGAGCATTTTTTAGTTGTTGCTTTAGGAATTTAAAATTATTTAAAATAAACAGACAGTAACACATTTAATTTTAAACTAACTAAAACATATGCAAACTGTTAATGAAGTTCTTCAGAAACGCAAATGAAGGTTTTAATAGCAATCATTGTTATTCAAACATTTTCAGTTTTCATAAACGTTTCTCAAGCCTTCCTGAAGCATTTTTGTACACAACAAATGCTACAAAGTCAATATAACTTTGTTAATTGTCTGAGATTACTTGCAATACGTTGGAGAAGGTACCAAGTGAATATTTTTGTTCATTGAATTTAATCAGTCATATAACTATCAAAAAGAAACTTATACGGACCTACAGACTATTCTGCGTTTTAATTTTCTATGTTGCAATATTTGTTGGTAACGTCTAGAAACAAGGTACCTAACCTAAATATTTTTGTTCTATTACATCCATACATGAATATAATAAAAAAAATTTATGTATTATAAAACGTTTGAAACATTTAAACTACTCTAAAATCGCGTCTATGACTTGAAAAAGTGCAAAAGGATGTTCTTAGAAAGTTCTTGCTTTGTATGAAAGTACCTTTTTTTAGCGAAATAATATGCAATGCCTATAACTGCTGTGATTTGCATCAGCTCTACAAGATTGTTAGGTTGTGGTTTGTTCGTCAAGAAATGGAATATATACTTAATATGAAAAAACTCCGCAGTTTTGGAAAAATGGTAAGCGCTTGTGAACTAATATTTTTAAAAAAAACTAAACTCAGCTACACTACAGCCCATGGAGGACCAAGGCTTAATGTGCCCATCTCAGTTTTCTTGGCAGATGTTCCGATTGGGTAGTCAATCAAGCACGGAACCTCCTAGTGTTCAGTACCCAGGAAAGCTTGCATGACTATGATGCACGCTTGGTACAATTTTTTCAATTATTTAAGACATTTGTTTGGCTTTAAGTAAAGATAACTCTTTTCACCGAGATACTTCAAAATCAAAACTTTGCTACAGATTAGCATTTTTATGCTGCATCTTTTTTTATTTTTCTTCTCAAAAGCACTTCAAAGAACATCCATAATTTAAAAACTCAGGGCACAACTTTCATAATACGAAGAAAGTCATTGTACAAGTTCATACCCCACCCCAGCCAAGAGATCTTGCCAAATCATTCCCAGTTCCTAAAGGCAGCACGGCTATTGGTGGTGACGTGGTAACCTTCAGATCATCTAAGACAGAAAGTATCCAACCAACTGTTCCATCTCCTCCACAAGCCAAGATTCTAAGATTTGGAACACGTTTATACAGATCCAATCTGAAAAATTGAATTAAAAATTAATAAACATTTTAACAGTGAATGTTTAAGCCATTCATTTATGAGGATTCCACAAGAGTGGCAACTGAATCAGAAAGCAAGGGTGTCGTTCTCACCCAAGAATGCAAGACAATAGCAAAACAACTGCACCAAACAGTTCTTTACAGTTCCATAACAGTTTCGTTAAGACAGCATTGTCCCAATGTAGTCTTGCAGTACCAACGTAGCCCAATTCGATAATACTATTAATTTAATGACTTGAAATTGAGGCTAAGCATTATTTTAGTTGTTAAAAAATATAATTGCCTAAAAAATTTGAATTTTTAGAAACATGACCTATGATGATTTTGAATGTCTTTAAAAGCAAAAACAATATTATTGATATTTGAAACAGGAAATTCAATTATTGCTTACGTTAAAAAATATTTTCGGTAACTAAAACTAATAGTGTTAATTATATCAAACAGATAAAGCTTTAATATTTTTTTTTCTTTTCAACTGCTTGGGTAGAATAAAAATGTAATATAATGCTAAACTTTAATTTTTCTCAATAGTCTTTAAAACAAACTTTTAAATCGTTAAAAAAAAGTTATTTATTTCAAATACTTACTTAAGTTTAATTTTTCCTTTGAAGGGGTGTAAAATATTGATATTTTATGTTTTTCGGCATAATAACTCTCTTAAAATATTTGAAAAACAAAAATATGAACCAAAAAGAAAGTTTAAGGAAAAAAGTAATAAAGTATCATCCTTCGTTATAAGTTTTAGCTGTTGCTAAGGAAACCGTGTGAAATATGTTCTCTTTTACAGATACGTTTAATGGCAATCAATCTATCATTAAAATTGTGTCACATTTGCTACACCACCGTTCATCTATATTTCACGCAAACTATGTCGAAGAAATTAAAGTTGAATTTATTTTCTATGCATGTATGTACATTAATCATGAATTTTAATTCTATTTATCATTAATCCTTAATGCCTAAATAACTTTTTGGGTACGTTCTAAAATGAGTTGGCAAAATAATATTAAAATCCTGTCTGAAAGCCTCCTATTTTATAGAAAAAGCTGTACTACTCGAAAAATTTAAGGAAAAAATGCAAAACTGTTTTTCCAATGCATTTATAGATTTACATGCACTGTAAAAAATATTTTACAATCCATGCATCTGATTTCATTTATAATCATTACTATTCTTGTACTTAAATGTAGATACAATCTAAGTAAATTCTGGTTCTCTGTATCATTAATTAATACATTTTCAATAAATGCTTGTAAATGTCTCAAAATCAATAAACAATTAAATAAAAAAAATCCTGTCTGAAATTTTTTTGTTTCACAAATAAAGATAAACAATTGATGAATTTTATGATTTTATTACTGATTTCATTGATTATATAAAATCAATTGCTAACTATTCATCTCCTTTTCCTAGCTTACTTGAAACAATTTTGCAAAAATATGTTTAAAAAAACACATAAATTACGTAAAGCTTATAAAATGAGTAACATATTTCAAAAGTAAGTAAAATTTTATAAAAAAAAATATTTAAAACAACATGGAACATTTAAAATAGAAAATAGTTTTTTTAGAATTATTTTTCAGTTTATTGCCGTAATTACCCGCCGAATTAGTCACATTTGGTGTAAGAATTACACTGAGAAAATTCCAGGATCAAATAACGATAGCACTCAGTGTTACGTCAAGCTCTCAGGTATCATAATTTTGACCTAGCTGCACTTGTATGTCATTTTGATTTATGTTGCTAAGTTGAATTTCAAAAAATTCTATGGCTGGCAACAGCATTTTTATTTTTTAAGTTGTTTATTTTTATTTCTTTTATAATTCCTTTTTTTTAGCGAAATGCTTTTTTAACCTAACAAAATTCTTTGCCGACTGTTCTCTCTATATATGAAGAAAATAAAGTAAATATTTAAGTGTTGTGAAAAGAATCTTATTTAGTTGTACAAAGTACTTCACTCAGGGTGCCAGTACATTATACTGGAGCAAGATACGGAACAAAACATACCGTAATTTTTACAGTAATAAATAGAGTAAAATCACTGAATCCCTCCAATTAAATAAGTATTACTGTAAAGATTACGGTATATTTCTTGGTGGAAATAATTTTACGGATAATAAACTTAAAATAGTACCGGTACTTTATACAGTTATTTGATCAAGAATTTTTTACAGTGTATAAGAAAAAAATAGGACAATCAAAAGCCAACTATTCCGCTTTCCAATAGCGTAAGTGCGAATAACAGAAAACACAAAGCCTAATTTAAACAAAAATAGAGTTATAAAAAATCTACAACGATTCCAAGAAAAGGTTTAAAATTCTCACCCCATTCCTGGACCACCTTCTGTCAAATCGAATACTTGTCGAGGATTCAGAAGCCACTGAAATGTTCGAAGAAGTTTTGAGCCTTGATTACCTCCACTTTTAGGATTGATAAAAACAAGTAGAGGTTTAGATGTGGATGATGGTATGGGTTTGATGGCAAATACGTGCTTCGAATTTTCTGTTTCCTGCAAAGATGAATTAATTAAAAAAACAAAAAAACAATTGGGCTCTTACAACTCGAGAAGAATACGATCACGGATACACAGACGCGTGATTTATGACCTCAGCGCCAACTGATCTCTTATAAACATGATGGTATGCTAAAATCGAGCTAAGTTTCTCAACATACGTTTGAATGTTAGCTAATGTGAAGTTAATTCAATACAATACCGCATCGATTATTGAATTGGTAAACATATAATTCCTTCTTCATCTATGAATTTTACTTAAGTTAAATTTATTATTAACTGTAACCGTAATATATTTTTATTGTGAAAAAATATAGAATGTGTCACTTAAGAGAACTGATACTTGACGGACTTGGCCTACTCCAAACAGAATAGAAAGAACAGTTGCTAATTTCAACAAATGCCACATTCCCACAACCAATCAGGATCAAGATATCACTATATCACTTGCAGGTATTCCATTGTGGCAGTCAACTGTTACTACGGAATATTTTTGATCTTTCATTTCTAATTATTTTTAAATTTTATTCATGATTGAGATTAAAAAAAATAACAAACTTGAAGGATCTCTTTTTTATTATGCTCAAACGCTGATAAATGTATAGCTAATTTAATGCAAAAGGCCAGTTGCTGTTTTGATCCTTTAACATCGCATAGGTGATAGAATTCTTGAAGAAAAAAACAGCTTCGCGTCTTGTCATAGCGTGACGAGGTATTTGGATTCCCAGCCAAAATTCCTCGAGTTGATGTCCATGAAAATTGAAGTGTAATCACTTCATGGAAAAAAAGCCTAATTTACAAAAAAATAAAATAAAAATGAAAAATAATCTAAATCCATATTTGAAATTTTTTCTGCGTTATTCGAAATTAAAAGTAATTATAAGAATGTATTATAATTGGTAAAAACAAGGCGAAATTAAGGTGAAAAATTTATTATTCCCAACAAAATATTCTTTAATTTTCTTAAATGCAAAGAATGTTTAAATTTGAATAATTTTATTCCTCATTATTTAATTCTTAATTATTAAATTTGTCTGAAAATCATATTTTATTTTTTATAACAGATTTAGTATGAGTAAAACATTAATTTTAGTGTCTTTAGCCTGTCGATTGAAGGCCCTTTTTTGATTGAATGCTCGAAAGCGTTAAATGTTTTTTCCCACCTGAAAAGACATAAAAATATTTCTACCGAATTTCAGGAAAATAAGGCAAACTATTTTAAATTTATAAATTTTGAATAATTTGTTTTATTTTGTGCTTGCGTAAGAAAAAATAACGATTGATTAATGTTACAAAAGGAACATTTGAATAAAGCTCCAGATTTTCGATAAAGGTTTAGATCAACATCCAGCTAGATCAAAATCTGTCTCTGTTAAAGGAATAATGTAGTCGACTCTGAAAAATGCTTCTATTAGTTAAATGCATTACTCTTAGGAGATTCACTATTTTTCGTAACAGGACGTAATAGGACGCGTAATTTAGAACACATTTTCTTCTGCAAAATTTTAGTCCCATAATTATTTTTCTCTTTGCTTTTTAACTCACTGCTTTTTCTCCAATTAGGTTATGTGGTGCTTCTAGCCCGCAAACATATTAAGTTCCAGAAAACCTTAGAGACTTAGACTCAAAAGTTGTCTCAAGTGCAGATGCACCCACTCAACCAATTCTGCTTTCCTAGGTTTGTAATCCGTTTCAAGTACCCGGGCAACTTGAACAATCTACAGGAGCTATGCAAATTAGTTTAAATATTTAAGGAACAACGATCTCGCGTTTCTCCTTTACACAAATATCACTTCTTTTCTACTCATCTAGAAACGTTTACGTTATGCTTAAGCTTAACTCAGTTACTTAAATACCAGCTATGCATGTTTGGATTATTTAATGCTTTTAGGTATATGTAATTTACTCATTGTAATTAACTTTCTTGAGTCCTCATGATTTTCAGAAGTATAATCGCATTATTGCCCAGTTTCATACAGGCATCATAGAGAAATTTAGATGTCTCAAATGAAGCCTATAACTATATTTTACAAGCTAAGTAGCTTCATAAGGTATTCAATAAATATTTTTTTCTAAAATTACGCAGTTAAAAATGTCTTTTTACTCAATGTTTTTTAGATTTATTTCTTTTCCTCGATTCACGAATTACTGGAATGTAACAAAATGCATATAACGTTAAAGTAAGTATTTATTTGAAATTTTTCAACTTAGTATGGCTATTACTACCTAGTATGGCTAACTACCTGGCTATTACAAAATCGCATCTTCACTCTTCAAGATGTAGGGTGAGGTTCGATTCTACGTTGCAATGGATGGATGTTTTTAGGTGCATAAAGCATCCATGCATATGGGTGAAGATGGAAATAGGGACCGGACGTCTCTTGCTAAAGTCTGGGACCTTTGGTTGATATTAATGGTAAGCTCAAGCAGTAAGCTCAAAACTGACGTTTATCGCCCTAATTTGGATAAAAGTCTTTTTCGTTCGTTGTGGTAGTTTCAGCCCTATCTCCTTCAAGAATGGTAACCCCATCTGCGATTTACATCATGAGTTTGTTTATTTTATACTGGGTTGAAACTAATAAACTGTTTTATCCGGTGCCCAGGCCTGAAGCTCATAGAGACTCTATGGGGCAATTTGCATCGTTAAATTAAAAATTGCAACAAACGTCTAACTGTGTGAACTTACATGTCTCTCCAAGATGGCTAATCAAAAATACCTCTAACTATCATATAATGAATTGTGAAAAGCATTAGGTTGATGTTTTAATTGTCTCTTGTGTCCCTTGACTTGTTGACAAGCTAGTTTGCATTAATAATGTGTAAAATTACAGAATTAGTCACTTCGAAAACTTATAAAATTTTAATAATTATGTGTTGAGTAATGCTAATCAGCGGATTTTTTTAAATCCAAGTTTAAAGAGAAATTAAATGATTGATACAGATTTAAGTTGCGTACAATTTTGCATGAAGCATATCCAATTTAAATAACTGATAGTGGATCTATTTTCCAGGTAGATTTAAGTTGAAAATCGTACCTGAAATCCTTTTTCCACTTGAAGAACAAGGTCTATTATTTATAGGTCAAGATCTATTAGGTAGATCTTCCTAATTGAAATGGCTTTGTATCGTTAAAGCTAAAATATATAGCCGTAAATTTATAGTTGCAGTTCAACTTTGCTAATAAATTATATTAATTAAAAATAAAACCTCGTGTTAATTTTAAAAAAATCTTGGCTTATATTTTTTTCTACTAATTAGGAATATAATACAATAGGATGGACTTACTTTCTCTGGTAACTTTACAATCCACGTTGGGGGAACAATTAAGTTGGCATGATCTCCTAAATTGCAGTTTTCACTACTCATTTTCTTCATGTTAAAACATGATTCTTTATTGTGGCAAACTTCCTTGCACCATGAGCAACTCATTGCCACGGTTTCCTATAAATACAGGTGAATTTGATTGATGGTTTAAAAGGGTGCATTTAGGAAATGTCAAAAAATTTATATGGGAAGAGAATATTTTTTAATCCTCTTGCTTCACAAAAAATCCAATTAAATCTGTAATTTTTTTGAGAAAAATAATAATTTTATAATGTATCTAAAAAAACATCATTGACTCAGAGAAAGTATGAAAATTCGGAATCATCTTGGGCCTAAATTTTTTTTTAAATAATCTTGACTGAGAAAAAATATCCAGGACTTATTCGAAACATTGTATTTATAGTTGGTGCAATAGATTTTTTAACAATTTGAACTTTACTACAAGCACTGACACACAAATGACTTAGAAAAAAGGTAGCAAACTTGAAGCATAGAGCTCAAAAACACCTGTACAGAAACACAGCATATTTTTCTAAATCAACTTGTCAAGATATTTGCTACATGTCCCATTGGTTACATGTTAAAAAGATAACTACAACTTATTAAAGTTTCACTCGTAAATAAAGAGAGCATATATTAATGACAATCTTATAAAAAACGCTGGAGGAAATGAAAAAACAAATTTTTCCCCAAAAATTGAATGAGGCATTTAAGTTGTTATAATTTTAAAAACTTTAGCAAAAAGAGTTATTGTTGTTTCTATTGCCACTTTCCAATGATAGTAAGTCTTATTGAGAAACCAAGCGAATTTAAGGCAGAGGGTGCGTTTCATTTTTTTTTCAGTGGTGTCAGATAGCCAATAACCTTGTAGCTTATGTTAATATACTATATATCTATGTATATATGCAGATTATGTTAATATACTATATACTACATATGTTATATACTATATATGTTAATATGTTATATAATTTATATCTAGGTCTTGTGTTGTAGACTACAATAAAGTCCATTTAACTACTTAACTATTATTTAACTCTTAATTTATGTATAAAAAAAGACACACAAAAGGCAATAGAAAGCGCGTCATCTTATCAATCATACAAATCATAATTATTTCATAAAAATATTAAACATAATTTAAATGCTTATCATTCAAATTGAATTTAAATAATTTAATGTTGGATTACTTACATTAAGCAGGCTGCAAACTTTTCCTCCAAATGTCTGAAATAGTCACAATCAAACAATGAATTTTTAATAATTGTGAAATGAAGATCAAGTGTAAAATTAAGATCAATGAACAGAAATTTTAGTTTTATAAATTGTTAATTTTTTATTCTTAATAGCAACATTAAAAGAGTTTTAAAAAATTCGCTTATGTAAAACTTGCAATTTATTGTATTGTTTATTTTACTTTTTTAAATTTTTCTGCTGTACAAAATATGTTTTAGTTTTATAAGCATTTCAATTTGATAGCAACTTATTTTTAAATTCGCATTAATTAATAGCACAGTTTCATTTCATTACAAAATTATCTACAAAACAATCTCAATTAATAAAAGAAATGATTATCTTTTTTATATATTAATATTTAGTCACCAGTTATTTTACTGTTGTGGTACTACATCATTTTTTACTAATTATGACTCAATGTTGTTTTTCTATTCATCTGATTTCGATGCATTACATATTAAACCATCATAAATGTACTCTAATAACATATTAGGATATTTACTTTAATCAATAGTCTCCATAGTCACCAGTTATTTTACTTTTAGTGGTATACCACATAATTTTTTACTAATTATGACTCAATGTTTTTTTAATTCATCTGATTTCGATGCATTATATATTAAACAATCATAAAAATACTACCTAATAACATATTAGAATATTTACTTTATTCACCAGTCACCATTTAGTCACCAGTTAGTTTACTGTTGTGGTATTGCATCATTTTTTACTAATTATGACTCAATGTTTTCTTTCTATTCACCTGATTTCGATGCATTACAAATTAAACCATCATAAATATACTACCTAATAACATATAAGAATATTTAATTTATTCACCAGTCACCATAGTCAAAATTTAGTCACCAGATAGTTCACTGTTGAGATACTGCATAATTTTTTACTAATTATGACTCAATTTTTTTTCCTATTCATCTGATTTCGATGCATTATATCCTAAACCGTTTTAAATATATTACCTAATAACATAGTAGGATATCTAATTTTTTTTCCCTAATTACGGCATTTTACTACATCTGTTCATCTGCATCAACTTAGTTTGATAAACTAAGTGTTTTGCAAAATTAAAGAAAAAGTAAGACAAGATTTATGCTTAAAATATGCATAGTATTTACTATTTAAATGCTGTATATTCTTATACTTGTTAGATAGCAAAGGTAAAATAAATTGGCAAATGCTTAGAAAAACATTTTGGTAATAATTAGCTTTAAAAGTGGCCTCACATAATGGTTAACAATATTTAATAGGAATAGAAATTAAAAATAGCTAAGTAACTAAATTAAATCTGAAGAGAAAATTTTATTTCACCTCTTACAAAGTTTGTCATAATTTATAAAAATGATCCTGAAAAATACAATGAACTGGATTCTCTCTTTATAAGGAATAAATGAATAATAATGAATTAAAAAAACAGCTATTAGTTAAACGCGGAAAAAAATTTTATGCATGAAAATTTATAAATATATTTAACTTACCATGATCAAATTTATAAAAGTAAAAAATATATCCACTAGTATGATTGAAGATTGCTTTACCCGGTGAAGTGAAACCCTTTTATGTCTCTTAAAAACATCCCAACTGTATTTTCATTCGCTTTGATTACAGTCAACGTTCGTGATCAGAAATAAAAAAAGAAAAGTTATATCCTCTTACCGTTACTATGCAACCAGTCAACAGAGGAAAAGAACTTTTTACGAACAACCAGTTAAAAAAAATGTCAATAACTCTACACAAATGTTTGTACAAGATTCTTTGGATTTAGTTCTTGTTACACTTAGTATAAAGTAGATTTTCTTCTCATAAATTATAACAAAGTTTAATTTATACAATGTGAACTTGTATAGAAGTTTCCAGAAAAAATTAAATTTGGGAGAAAGGGTACAGATAGAGTAAGTATCACGCAATAAAGTTTCCCTCTATTTGGAACGTGTTCTAAAAGTTTTAGGTACTTATATTATTTTTTTTTAATTTTCTTTTTCCTAAATAATAAAACAACGCTCAAACCTATGCAGCCTCAAAGCTTCTTTTATGTTGTTTAAAAACATTTTTATGCCTTTAAAACGTAACTCCTGTATTAACGTTTTGTTAATAATTTTGCCGAATCTTCTTTGAAAAAAATCGATATTGTTTAAAATATAAATGTAGAATTATGATAGTGAAATATTCATTCATTATTCAGAACGAAATTTGATTGATTGATTGATTCATTCATTCATTATTCAAAGCAAAATTAATTATTCATTCATTCATTCGAAATAAAATTTAATTGACTGATTGATTGATTCATTCATTCATTATTCAAAACGAAACTGATTATATAGTGCTAAGCTCCTTTTATGTTGTTGAAAAACATTTTTACACCTTTAAAGTATGACTCATGTATTAAAGTTTTGTTAATAATTTTGCCGAATCTTTGAAAAAAATCGACATTGTTTAAAACATAAAGGAAGAATTATGATAGAGAAATATTCATTCATTATTGAAAACAAAATTTGATTCATTCATTATTCAAAACAAAATTGATTATTCATTCATTCATTATTCAAAGCAAAATTGATTATTCATTCATTCGCAATGAAATTTTATTTACTTATTTATTTATTCATTCATTATTCAAAACGAAACTGATTATCTAGTGCTAAGCTCCTTTTATGTTGTTGAAAAACATTTTTATGCCTTTAAAACGTAACTCATGTATTAACGTTTTGTTATTAATTTTGCCGAATTTCTCTTAAAAAAATCGATATTGTTAAAACATAAAAGAAGAATTATGATATTGAAATATTCATTCATTAATCAAAACGAAATTTGATTTAGATGTTTTTAGATAACTTTTGGACTTTGCTTATTTTTTAATTTCAATTTCTAATCATTATTTCAGTGTCTAATAAATATATAGTGTTATAAGATTTATCCTCCAGATAATTAGAAACGTTTTTGCAATGTTTCTGCATCACAGCAGAAATAAAAATCAACGCTTCACTTCATTTAATTGATGTTAACGTTTTTTGAGATTCAGGGAGGAAACAAAAATGTTACTGCCGTAATATATAAAAACTGCTGTTTAACGTATAGACATACAATGAATTTAGAAAAAAATTTAAACCTTACATATTTATTACCTTTCTGAAATCATTTTTGCTATGGTAAAGCTAGAGTTTATCATCTGTATCCGAATAATAGCGTTATTTATACGTTAACAAAACTATAACAAAACGTTGCTGCTATGGCAAAACATGTTTACTGGGATAAGAAGATATTTTTTTAAACTCAGTACTTAAGATTAGTCTATATTTAAAAGTGTTATAGTCAATGCTAATGTTGATTAATAAAGACACTTACTTTTAAAAACTCGACAGTTATAATAAATACCGATAAATAAAATAAATGAAGGTAATTAAACATTTAGTTATTTCAGAAAATTTGTTATAGTTTTTAAATTAATGACTATACTACTGCCTACCTAAATACGAGTTCTAAATTGACCTATGCAAACTAATCAGTTAATAATTACATTCGTTGTTACAAATAAATTGTATGCATCTTTACTTACTTTAGAGCATGTTCTACATCGACCTTTAAGAGTTCGTCTGGCAATCCAATGATGATTAATAGCTGTATTCTAAAGGAATATTACTTATTATCATTTAAGAAAATACAAGAGTATTAAGCATATAATACTATTTTACAATTTATTTTCTTAAATTATTTTTAAAGAAACGCATAATTGATTAGTCTAAAGAGTCTACCGAGAAGGAATAGTTCAAATAAAACCAATCCATTTTGCAAGTTATATTATTTATTGCTGAAAAAGTAATTATTAAGTTATTTATTACATATTTATCTATTAATATTCAAAATAATGTTAACTACGGAAGATTTATTAATCTTACTGGTACTTACAAGTTTATTTGAAAGCACGTGATTTCAAAGAGTGTAAGACATTATCTTGCAGGCAAAATATCGCATTAAAAATATTGTTTATACAAAACATCGAGTGTACAAAATATCATCTACAGGAGCCGTGGTGGCTCAGGGGATAGAGAGTTACTCTTAGTATAAAATAGATTTTCTCATAAATTATGATTTCTCATGCTATCATAAGATAACCCAGATTCAAATCCCAGAGATGGCTGGTTGATACGAATTTTGCACATGGTTCGCACCGACCGCAGCGCTGACCTAAAATATCCTCAGTAGTACACGGATCATGGGTTAAAGTCCCCTTGCCATCAGACTGACCGTGAAAGGTTTTCGTGGTATGTTTTCTTCTCAACATAATGCAAACGTGGGTTAATTTCATAAAAAATTATTTTTAAAATTTATATTAAAAATTAGTGGGTTAATTCCATTTCTCCCAAAACTTGATACATGAGTTTTCTTGTCTTCTTGGTTGAATATAAAATTACAAGGCTACGAGTCGTAAGCTCAGAATTGTATATAGACCAGTCTTAAAATAAAATATTATCTACGTTATTTCCAATAATATTTCACCTGAGATTGCCGTTATCCAATTTTTTGTAAGTACACAGTTTAAAATGTTCTCTAATATTTTAATATAAATAACTGATAATTACTTTAATATAATCAATTAAATTTGATAAATGTTAAATTACTTGATTATGAGTTAATTTACTTATAATAATTATATAAATTTTAAATGCTTTGATTTTATTAAATTAACATTAATAAACAATTACTCGAAGCATATTAGTTAATCATATGTAAACTTTAGTAGATAACGAATAACAATTGGTGTGAAAATTAATATTTCCCACATTAAAAGTATTCAAAAATTCATTCAAAATGTAGTAACGTTTAAAATTCTTTTACGTTTAAAGGGTGAGTGTGTTCATTATAGCATTTTTATTTTTTCATTGATTCATTGATTCGTTGGTTCGTGATTCATCGTTCGTTCGTTGATTCATTGATTCGTGCAATATTTTGCATTATCATTTTAAGTACTTATTTTGTGAGCAGCCACGAGATTATCTTGGCTATATTATGTCTTCGCGATAATTTTGTCCCCAAATAGATCTCAAAGCACTCAAAGTAAAGCAAGTGTCTACACCGGCAGGTTATTCATTTAAATGACAGATTACTTTTTGCTGAAGGCGGCTATTTGCAAGTGTAAAACATGAACATCTTTATTTATTCTTTCTTTTGTTGCTAGAACGATGTAAAATAAGCGGTGCTAAAAGAAAATGAGTTCAACAAATCTACTTTTGTTTGGCTTTATGTACTTGTTTGTCTGACATTGTAAAACTGTAAAAAAAAGTCAAATAAAGCTTACGTCACGGTAAGAGCCGATTTCAACATCTTGGAAAGTTGAACGGCAGCAAACTTTGATCTGAAATTTAAAAAAATGAACCACATTTATATAAATTGTTTTAAATAATATTGTGCAAAGATCTATTAAAAAATTTTAGTAATTCAACATTGTTAAATTTATTTCTTTTTTTTTTAATATATATATTATTAAATATTTAATGCCCTAAATTTTTTAATGCAAATGGGGGAGATTACGCACAACGGAATAGGAAATGAATAGGTACAATATGTTCGCAACGATCGTAGCTGTTTGTACAATAGCAGTATTACAGACTGTACATGACTGATCAAGCTGATTGTTATAATACACTGCAAAAAAATCAGATCAAATGGGAACGAATTACGGTAAAAAATACTTTAAAACGTTAAAGTTTTAGCGGAAAATGTTACATAACAAAAAATCTCATAGCTCGTGGTACAGTATTACCGTAAAATCACAGTCTAATTAAATTAATATTAAAGTAAAAATTACGGTATGGTATTTTATGATGAAAATGAATTTTACGGTAAAACTGATTTTATGGATGATGCACCTAAATTGTTAGTACTTAATACTGGAGTTTTTTACTGTAAAGCGTCAACGATAAAACATAGCTATCTTGTTTTGTTTCACTTATCCAAAGTCTGAATTTTAATTGCTCTTCCTTTTAATTTTTTATACACTGCCAGAAGCTTAAAATATTTTAAAACTAAGCGATTTCTTATAGGCTACGGACCTTGAGTGAGACACCACTGATTTGTTTTAGCTGTGGTCATGTTTAAATAAAAGTCCACGCTATCTGTCTGATCTAAATGGAAGATAATACTTAGCAGTAAAGCAGCATTGTTTCTATGTTAGGAAAAATGGGTGTATTGTTCCTCTGCTCTTAATAATATGGTCAATTACGTGGTTCGTTTATATGATTTATAAATTCTTATAACAGTTGCAAATATTTAATTCATATCCATGAGTTTAGCTTGGGAACATTTCCTTTTAAGCATAGTAAGTATTGCCGAATACTTACTAGTATAACAACAGAATATAAAACATACGGAAATGACTACAGATTATATAAATATACAAAGCCTTCCGATTGCATAGTTAAACAGAAAAACCTGTAGAATACAGAGGCATACGGATAAACCTATTGATTGCATAGACACTCTATAACAAAAAAATCGACGCACCAAGAAGCAATCATCCCATTGCTTTGAAATTTCGTATGCATGAATGTTTTGAACAGATCAGGCTGGAATGATGCCGACTGGGGACGTATAGTCCTTAGCGACGAATCCCGCTTCCAACTGTGTCCTGACGATCATCGAAGACGTGTTTGGAGACGCACAGGGCAGAGGG
>NC_092208.1:30429091-30505133 GCF_043381705.1 Parasteatoda tepidariorum | reverse complement strand
TCTAGTAATGTTATGCCTAATATATATCTTGATTAATGTTGTTGTTGTATGCCATTAAGGCAGTAGTAGTGCGCTTCATCTTGTTTTACAATTGAGCCATCTATTGCCAAGAATTCGACTTCTGCCACACCCATACGTCACAACCCATATAAAAGGTAACTCATCTGAAGATCATAATTTTGACCTGAACCAGAGAACGACCAATCTCCAATTCAGTACCCCGAAAGGAATGATTTGTTATGGAAACAAGGAGGACTTTGAGACCCAACGGATTTAACGTGGACCAGTCAGTATTTACTAAGCGGAGAGTCTTCATCCGGCACTCACGACCTTTTGGACGGATAGATGGCCCTGGATAGAACTCTCGACCTCTTGGTCATAGGCCCAACGCCCTATCAACCAGGCCATTCCGTTTCCAACCTGATAAATGAATGAATATTATAGATTTTTTAACGTACTACTATTAATTTATAAGATATACAGCAATTGTTTTTTTTTTTCAGCCAGAAGTTTATAAAACCAAAGCATAAAGAAATTATAAAATGACTAATATTTCATAACCATAAATCCTGGTTTACATAACAAAGTTTCAAAAATTGTAAGGCAGGTCATTTATAGATCTGAGAATGGTCATTTATATAATTAAATGATATAAAAAAAGTGCTTCGAAACTTGTTTTTATAATTTTTCAAAAGCTAATGATTAAAAAGTTTGGATAAGTAGCTATGCTAAACGCAGTAGAATATTTACTAGTTCGTACTATATAGTTAAAACTAGTGAGTTATTGTAATCTTATTTCTTCATAATTATTGCAATATTTACAAGCAACAATAGTGAGTTGAAGTATTAACGATCATTTAAATACCGTAATTTCATATAATATTCCAAACATACAATATGTATGCATATTTTACTAAATTTGAATTATATATTCTGTTTTTTATGGTATATTTACCTAAAACCTACAAACAAAGTTTGAAAAAAAGCACCAAAACTTCCATGCAAAGCTTTTTGAATAACAATGAACAAAAATCAATATCACAAGGAACAAAAAAATAGTGTTTCCCGAAAGAAAACACGTTATCACGCAAATACTCTTTATTCTAAAAGTAAACAAGAAAATCTCGACCCTTAAGGAATAACAGCACAATAAGAGCTTAAATAATGCAAAATAAAAAAATAATAGAAAATAACAATAATAAAAATAAAACGGATAAATAAATATAAATAAAATAACCCAATTTAAAAAATTATAAAAAAGTTTTTTTCTTTCAAAAACAAAAATTTGAAATTAAGTATAAAAATTGTATATAAAAAAAAGTATATACTACCAATGAAGTTCAAAATCTGATATAGCACAATACTATGTCGAAAATGAATCAGTAAAGAAAAGCATGATTTGAAATTTCACAATTTTTTTTTAAATTATCGTCACTCCGGCAGCGGGTACATTTTACCGGAACAAGAAATTTTATTTCCATATTTTTAAGGTAATTATTACCCTAATATACTATAATGTTATGTAAATGTTACTATAATATTAATGTAAAATGAGCGGTATAATATTTTATGGTAAAAATAAATTTTACGGTAAAATTGATTTCACGGAATGCTTGATTTCTTAATTTGAATTTAAAGTAATTTCTAGTAACGTTATGTCTAATTATTATTAATAAGGACTATATAAAGTGATGCAGTATTTATCATATTTCATAGTTGGTCGTGTATTATTATGCCGGTAATATGCGCATTGCAGTTAATTATATATCCGGTACATTTTACTGGAACAAGAAATTCTATTTCCATATTTTTACTGTAATTATTACCGTAAAATGTTATTACACTGATTCACTCTAATCAAATAAATATTATTGTAAAATTTACTGAATAATATAAGGTAAAAATGGATTTTACGGTAAAATAGATTTTACGCAATGCTTGATCTCTTAGTTTGAATTTAAAGTAATTTCTAGTAATGTTATGCCTATTCAGTATAAATAAGGACTATATAAAGTCATGCAGGAATTCTCATATTTTATATTTAGTCATGAATTTCTATGCCGGAATTATGTGCATTGCTGTAATACGTATAAAAAGGATTAAAGCGCACAAATGTGAAAAAAAATTCCACTCACTCATTATTGATGCATATTATGTAGTATAAACGGAAATTCATGTAGTAAAATGTTTGGCGCCTTTTTTAGACTTTTTTTTGCGAAATTTGGATTTTTTTTCACCTATACACTCTTTATAGTTTAAAAAAAAATTAATACATATTTCAAACAGAGAAGCATTTTTGGACATAACATAATTTAAAATTCTGATATTTAAGCAAATTTTCAATGAAGTTTAAACTGTACTGCGATCAATACAATACAATTATCTTTCAAGAGAAATGCATTCAAAGTTTATTTTCGTTTTCAATGCAATAAACGCATCAATACTATAGCCTCTTAATTTTCTTGTGCATGCAACTTAAAATAAATTATACTTCTCGAAAAAAATATCACTGGTTGTAATCGAATCAATACGCGAACACTGATGATTTTTTTTGTTTATTTATTTCTAAATTTACTTGAAATATTTATATTTTTAAGTTACCTTGGAGCACAACTATTTTAAAACAACTAATTAAAGTAAATAAGCACATCATGCAGGTGATTTGAAGGAAAAATTGTTAAAATGAATAAATAAAAATGAAAACAGCAATATAAATATAATTTTTAAAATTACCTTATCAGTTAGTATACTCTTACAATCTTCGTGAACAATTATCTTACAAGAGGAGCATTTAATTCTAGATCCTCGATCCTGAAAAAAAACAATTTTGAATTAAATGAATTAAAGAAAAGATAGACTCAAGTAGAAAATGTTTGCTATAAACCAGAGAATTCGTTAAAGTGTTGACATTAAACCAATTTAAATTTGATTTCTGACTTAAAGTGTTGGAACAACAAAATGAACAAATTTAATCTCCAAATTTTTTATAGTTTATTGCCAAAGTTTTATTTAAATCACAGAATATGCCTTTTATGGTCTTGTTCGAAGTTTTTTTTTTCGAGAAGATTCCCAAATTAGGTCAGCATAAATGTGACTAGATGATTGTGGTAAAGCGTCTGACAAACTCCTTCATGACTTATGTGATCGGGAATTTTCGTCTGAGAACTACTCTTTTTGGTCTTGCTCGTAAATTTGCCTTTTTTTAAGAGACTCTCAAATTATCTAAGCACAAATGAGACTTGCTGGCGGTGGTAGAGTGTCTGACATAGCCTTTCAAGACTAATGTGATCAGAAACTTCTGTCTGTGAACAGCTTTCTTCGATAAATTCCTTCTTTAGTTTTGCCCGTAAATTTGCTTCTTTTATTATGAAATTAGGTAAGCATGTTTTAAAATACGTTACAACTCATGTAATCGCGAACTTCTGTCTGAGAACTGCTTTCATCCTCAAATGCCTTTTTTGGTCCTTCTCGTATATTTGCTTCTTTTGATGAGATATTCAATTAAGGCAACCACAAATGTGATTTGATGACTGTTTTGAAGCATCTGACATACTCTTTCAAGAATGTGATCAAGAACTTCTGTCTGAGAATTGCTTTCATCGTCAAATGCCTTTTTTGGTCCTTCTCGTAAATTTGCTTCTTTTGATGAGATTTTCAAATAAAGCAACCACAAATGTGATTTGATGACTGTTTTGAGGCATTTGACATACTCTTTCAAGAATGTGATCAAGAAAGTCTGTCTGAGAATTGCTTTCATCGTCAAATGCCTTTTTTGGTCCTTCTAGTAAATTTGCTTCTTTTGATGAGATTTTCAATTAAGGCAACCACAAATGTGATTTGATGACTGTTTTGAGGCATCTGACATACTCTTTCAAGAATGTGATCAAGAAAGTCAGTCTGAGAACTGCTTTCATCGTCAAATGCCTTTTTTGGTCCTTCTCGTAAATTAGCTTCTTTTGATGAAACTTTTAAATAAGGCAACCACAAATGTGATTTGATGACTGTTTGGAGGCATCGGACATACTCTTTCAAGAATGTGATAGAGAATTTCTGTCTGAGAACTGTTTTCTTCCTCAAATGCCTCTTTCTGTCTTTCTCGTAAGTTTGCTTCTTTTAATAAGACTCGTAAATAAGTCAACAACAGATGTGACTTGATGACAATGATAAAGCGTTTGGCATACTCTTTCAAGATTTTGTTTGAAGCAACGCTGCTATTTATAATCTTTTACTTTCAATTGGTCATCAGTTGATACGTGATCATTTCTAGATCAGTTGAAAAAAATATGTATGTTTATTCAAAGAAGGAACGTTTTTGTGTCCAATTTTTTTTTCAAAAATATTATCTGCATTTATTAATTAGCAGAGATCACTCCCTCAAATCATTAACACTAGATTGTCTAAGAAAGTCATTTTGACTGCTTTTAATTTCAATTAGAAAAACAATGATGTATATAATGACGCAATTTCTTAGAATTTTGTGACTTTTTGCGCAACATATAATTTTTTTATTGTTAATATTTACTAATAACTTGTTGTAAAACTGTAAATAATACAATAAATGTTAAAAATTAATTTTAAATAGATTTATTTACGCATTCACAATGCAGTCATTTTGACTGCTTTTGGGCAATATAGATATATGCTAATTTTCCGTCTTTCTAGTGTTAAGATTGAGATCTAGAACATAAAGATCCAATCATTAAATCAAAATTTTTCAGAATGGTCCGTATTTTTCTCTGTGCTTTAAAATTAAAAAATGCTTTATTTCAGATATCCCAATATTTTTTTCTTGCGGTTATTAACTTATATTTTTGTCATCTGATTAAGTTCTCGATTCTATTAGAATATAATTTAAACTTAATAATTTTACTTTGTTGAAATTACAGTATCATAAGTCTGAAATAAATAAAGTCGTAAAGGTACTGTTTTTTTATAAATATTTTTGTATCCCTAATTTAAAGCTACTGCACAGCTATTATTACGCTTTTAATTCAAGAGTTTAAAACTAAGAGAATTGTTTTTTTTTATTGTTATTATTATAATGTAATTCTGCGATGCATTTTAAGATAAAATTATTAGAAAGGTGCTCTAATTTTATTAATTATTTTACAATTATTATTTTTGATCAAATAAGATTAATATACAGTTTTAAATTACAGTTCAAGAGATTTGTTAACTGATTTAGAGCTAACGATCAGCTTCATTCACACTGAGATGCAAGCAAAAATGGTATTTAATATATCCACCCGTTTGGTAAGCGAAAATATTAAATTATGGTTGTGAACTCATCAAATTTGTTTGAACAATATAATGTTATAAGAATATAAATGTTATTTTAAAAAACTGAGTACTTCAAAAAATTACTTCTGTTCATCAATTAATCTAAATACTTATAATACTAATAGATAAAATATTTGGGCTTGGAAAGTGAAGGCACAAGCGTAAACGAACAGAATTCTTTTTAGTACATACATGTTACGTGAATAATTTTAGCTTTAGTAGAAAAACTGTTTTCTGATAAGGAATAACAATTGCGAAGCAATCATCCGGATCCGAGAGCGCCAGCGATCAGGGGGGCTTAGCCCCTTAGTAGTATTATAAAATATGACTACTGATACAAATAAATAGCTAAATATTTCCTCTTCAGATATTAATTGAAATAAATACACAAAACTTTAGAAGAATAAACAAAACTACCAAACTGAAAGCAATTTAAATCAAGATATTTAACCATATTTTATTTTATACATATTACACAAATTTATTGGCAATCTCACTTCAAAAATCTACATTTAAATCAAATATTTAGTTTATGCTAAAAGAAAGATATGCGTGTTTGTTTAACTAAGAAAGAAAATGCTTTAACTATTTGTTTAAGGTTGCAGTAATTGAAAGAGCCATGTAAGTTGAGTATAATAGTTACATTCTCATCTATCTTGTAATTAGTTGAACCATCTGATACAGATCTCTTTTCCGAGTTTTTAAAACTACCGTGCTTTAAGATAACGATCGCAGTGCTTAAAATTAATGTTTGTTTGCCGGTGTTTCCAAACATACGATTCAGTAGCATTTGAAAAATATTGTTTTCAATTAAAATTCAGTAAAAGTCATCTACGTTGAGAAGAAAAATCTGGCAAATTACCGTATTGTATGGCAATGACATTTTCCTTGAAAAAAAAACATAATTTTTATCGTAAAATGCAAAATATACGATATTTAAACCATTCATTTGGTAATTTTTCCTTTCATATGATAACGGTTTACCTCAAATTCTGGTTTTTAAAATTATAGTTCTTATTGCCAAACGTTTAGTAAAATATACTAAATTGAAAAATAAATTTAACCGAATAATTGGTTTTAATGTGATGCTCTTACGTAATGCTCTCCAACCTTTATATCCCTGCGGACGGTCAACGTTTGATAATTTTGCAGCTGTCCGTGATTGTTTTGATTTAATTGTTAAATAATTTTAATTTAATTGTTTTTAAACGTGTATTCTAAATGAAGTACAACTACATACGCTGTATTGGTGACGTTTCTGAGCTTCCGGTTAACCGATTGTAACCCGGTTGTCAATCGGAAGTTGTACAAACCCGGGTAAAATACACCACAGCAAATAAAATGTAAATAATTTCAAGTCCTTTGGGCACCCCGGCATAATTCAAACCACGGTCCGATACCGATCCGCGGCGCGGGGGTTGGATAAAATTACAAAATTTTATCACATTACATATAACCATGCTTTCTTGTTAATTTTACTAAAATAATTACCACAGCGCTTCGATAAAAGTTATCATACCTTTTGGTGTTGCCATAGAACCAGAAACACGGTAAATTTTACCATATTCTGGTAGTTTTGACAGTAATTTTTTTCTCAGAGTAATAATGGAAAATAATAATGAAATGTTTTTATTACTTATTAACTTTATCAGTTATAAACTGAATACCTGTTCTTCTAATGCTGTAAAACAAATCGTAAATGAGTGATTCTTGACTAATATGACATTTTATTGTAACTGCCACATAAATCTAATATCATGCAATGAAACGATGATTTTTTAACGTTTAATTAATACCATTATTGCTTGCTTTTTAGAATGATTTTATTACGGATTTAAACTGGTTATGGTTTTCAAGTTTAATGATTTTACTCTGGTTGATCATGCATATTAAAAAATGCATGTTGAGTTTTTAAATGCAATTTTCTGGAATATCATAAGCTATTCTTCATGTCTTTTTCATGGGTGCATTCATTTAGACATGAGTACAAGCCTTCATGTTTACATTTACTATAAAATGTATCTCTGCCATTTAAAAATCTCTGCCATTAGGAGCAAATATAATTTCTCTCCACTCCCGAATCAGGCAAGATTAAGTATTTGTATAAATACAGCAAAAAATTTGTCTGCCAGTGTTATCTTCAAGCATGATTTATTTTCTTTAAAGCTTTAGATCACAATGTTTGACGTAATCATATGTATCAAATCAAATTTTAAAATTCATGCTATATAGATCTCAAAATAGTTCGAATTCAGCAATGAAATTTTTGCACAAATTAAGCAAAAAAAAAATAATAATAATAATTTTAAAAAAATTGATAAATAAAAATATGTTCCTTTAATTTTTTTAAAATTTTTTTTGTATGTATCGAAATTTTGAAAATGAACTTTTTGAAACTAAACAGAAAATGGTCATAGATGGAATTGTTCACTCAAAAAGTTTTCACTAAAATAAATAACCTGTAAAGACAATTATGGGAAGAAACTTTTTTTACAGAAAAAAATTGAGAATTACGTCATACGTCTAGCTAGTGTCTAAATCATTTAGATTCATACTAATATATTTTGTATAATTTGTATTGATAATATATAATCTTCTTTATATATTTTGTATTGAAATTGTTTAAATTATTACTTGTTAGTGAAATAAATTAAAGAATTCTTGCGTTCGACTATTTAACTTCATTAGCAAGTCGAAAAAGTCAAATGTTAGGATTCCTAAGCTCATTACGTAATTATAATGAATCACACAATAAAAATGACTTAAAAACGAATTTTTGCTGATCTCTTGCCATAATGTAGAGGCTCATTCGCTAGCACAAGTGTCGGAAAGAGTAAGAACACGCATTTTTACGAGTACAATTTTTTTTTTCTTCTCTCGACTGTTGTCAAAAATGATGATTCGTCAAGCTTCCTAAAAGGTTTGGAATCATTTATCCCCCACGCAAATTATAGGCTAGAATCTGGCAAGAATAAAAAGAAGAACACGTCATCAAATACAGAGAAAGAATACCCTAGAGAATGATTTTTTTTCCAGATATTATTGAAAAAATTCTGGGAGATAAAGAGGAATTACTTTCTTTATGAAGAAAAAGAGGTATTGGGAAAAGAACGAGTACTAAATGATTGGAAGAAAAAAGTATTCTGGTTTTAATATATGTGTTATAAAGAACCTATCCCCATAAATAACAATTATGTGAAAATATGTGATATAATTCATTATAATCTATTCATTAGATCAAAAGATATTCAATGTGCTAGTTTATTTTTTAATTTTGGTGCCCGCAAAGTGAGTAAAAAAAGTAATAAATTTATTTGAAATGATGGGATTTTAAAATCCGAAATTGCAATCGCAATTGTTCAAGGGTAATTAAAAAATTTTAGGTATACTCTAAGAAATCTAAATGAAAAATGATATTTTTACAGGAAAAAAAAAATTTCCGAACACCCAACTGGTGCCAAAGATCTCTTCTCGCTTTCCCTCTATGTTGGTGAATATGAAAAACAAACATGTAACTTTTTCACTTCTCGATAGATGGCAGCACTACATTCTTTCACCTCATTCTGTGGTTCGCCTTAGTTCTCAAACACCTTCACGGCCTAAATAATTCGATTATTTTTACTAGCATGATTTTTATGAGTGGTCAGTGGCTAGGAAAAAAAATACGGTCAGACTTGTGCTTTTATGATCAAGATAACTTTACTAGCCAAATGTATTTTTACGGTCAGTCACTTTAACGCTTTTGGCCGGTCACTGATTGTAATCTAGAGGTGGAATTTAGAGTATAACTATGATGCCACAATAGGCATTACATATTTCCTAGCTTTTAATTTTTTTTAATTACTTAAACTTATATTTTAATCATTACTAATCGAATTGTATTTAAATTAAATCAATTTGCTAATTTTTATAAAAAGCGAACATGAAATATTTTGGTATTTTGTGATTATCCCGTCGACCATTTTCTACAAACCCGATATTATTGCCAAACCTAAAAACTAGCGCCAAAGGATTTGGCGAGCGAGGGCAGGTCGACGGGATAATCCCAAAGAGGAATGAGGCACGTTGGGATTATCCCGTTGACCAAACCCGATATTATTGCCAAAAGAATTACCCGATATCAGTATTTTCTTATTGATCAATGTAAAGGCCAACTTTTTATTTCAATACTAATGTAGGTTCATTAAATCACTGCCTCGCCTAACCGAAAACAAAAATCTATTTATAACTCTTTATTATTAATTTCTTACCACATATATGTTTCAGTTACATGGTTATACTAATTCTCACAGTCTTGTTGGCGATTCGTTATCGCCAAAGTATTTTCAATCCTAATATTGATTATAAGGGATTGGCTTTATTTTGACTATGTTATCTTTCGATAATTCGCCAGCCTTGGATATCCTCTCCATGCTCCTAACTGTCCGTTGGGAACAAACTCATTCACTTTCAATTTCAAATTTGTGCAACTGGGGTGTGCTCTTTCGGGCCTCCCAGTCCCAACCGTTTGAAAATAAAAGATAATTTCCTATGTAGAGAATGTTATCTTGATCCCTTTAAGGGATTTCTTTTCTTTATTATTTTTATATTTTAAATATAGTCATTTTTGACAAACTAATATTTGCTTAATAAATCAAATTTTTACTTTCGGATAATTATCGATTTATTACNTTATCTTGATCCCTTTAAGGGATTTCTTTTCTTTATTATTTTTATATTTTAAGTATGGTCATTTTTGACAAACTAATATTTGCTTAATAAATCAAATTTTTACTTTCGGATAATTATCGATTTATTACATCCAAATTAAGACGTATATGTAACAGCAAAAGGTCAAAGATGATACTACTACTGAAATATTAGTAATGGCGATCAATGCCATCATAATAACTGGAACTAATTTTTATTAAGTTTTATGAAACAATGTATAAAATGTATTTTTTTACATGTTCAGAATTTATAAATCTCGAAATTTGAGTTCTATATTATGGAATCATTTTTATAGATTTAAATGAAGAAAATGAAATTTGAATCGGCCTTATAAACAATCAGTTTCCGGAGTATTAGTATTTCGAAAATTTAATATTTTTTTGAAAAATCATTACATTTAGAGAGTAATAAGTATAATAAAAGTCATATGTTTTATTTTTGGTTGGGTCTCCGTGTAAAAATTAATAAATTATTATTAGTAACTATAAGTTATAAGTAGACTTACTTAAAATCTTTAGAATTTTATTCATAGTTATTTTTTTAATGTCTTAAAAGATTTTTGAAAAAAATATTGTGTAAGATTTTTTTTTGCATTTAACGAGTAACATTTAGAGAGTAATAAGTATAATAAGAGTCATACGTTTTATTTTTAGTTGGGTCTCCGTGTAAATATTAATAAATTATTAATGGTAACTATAAGTTATAAGTAGACTTACTTAAAATCTTTAGAATTTTATTCATAGTAATTTTTTATTGCCTTTAAAGATTTTTTAAAAAAATATTGTTTATGATTTTTATTTTTTGCATTTAACGAAAAAGATTTTTGACCAAAAAATGTTAAAAAAAAAAAAAAAACTAAGTTTTGTTTTTATTGACNTATTTCAAAAATGTAATATTTTTTTGAAAAATGATTACATTTAGAGAGTAATAAGTATAATAAGAGTCATAAGTTTTATTTTTGGTTGGATCTCCGTGTAAATATTAATAAATTATTAATGGTAACTATAAGTTATAAGTAGACTTACTTAAAATCGTATAAGTAGACTAACTTAAAAAATGAAATTTGAATCGGCCATATAAACAATCAGTTTCCGGAGTATTAGTATTTCAAAAATGTAATATTTTTTTGAAAAATCATTACATTTGGAGAGTAATAAATATAATAAGAGTCATAAGTTTTATTTTTGGTTGGGTCTCCGTGTAAATATTAATAAATTATTATTGGTAACTATAAGTTATAAGTAGACTTACTTAAAATCTTTAGAATTTTATTCATAGTCATTTTTTTAATGTCTTTAAAGATTTTTGAAAAAAATATTGTTTTAGATCTTTATTTTTTGCATTTAACAAAAAAGATTTTTAACGTAAAAATTTTAAAAAAAATATTAAGTTAAAAAAAATACTAAGTTTTTTTTATGGACAAAAAATTAATTTTTACCATTTTTTCTGATTTTGTTTATGCATATTAATGTTCGTTTAAAAATATTTATTTTTAAGTAGACAGATTTTTTTTAAGTTTCATCGCAAATAAAAGTAACAATTCTACCTTATTATTAGTCTTCAATAACATTAACTAATTTGAGCTATTAGTAACTTGGTATCTATTTGTCAGTTTCACCTAGGAGAATACTTTTTTTTTTCAGCAAAATTTTTTTTTCTTTTTCTTTTGACTCTTTCCTCTTATTCTTTTTCATGCATGTATTTTGTTTATTTGATTCTCATTTTAAGACCAAATGTTTTTTAAGTTGATGAATCTTCATCATCACGTTTTGCCGACAAAAGTAAAAACTAAATACAAGGTTACTCTGATGCTTGGAAATAGTTCCAACTCTTTAAAAAGCAAGATAGACAAAAAGTTCGTCAATTCAGACTTTTTTTTTCTCCCTGTTTATTTATTTTAAACGGGGAAAGTTTGGCGGAGTAATGAATTTTTTCCAAGCCACTATTTCCGAAGAAAACAAACTTTCCCCAGTTTATCAGTTCGTTACATAGTAGACTTAAAATCTCGCCTAAGCAGTATTTACGTTAATGCGTTGTAAATTCCAGTGGATTTTTTCAGCAATAAATACGATTTTAAGAATGCTACCTTCTTTAGGAACTGAAATTAAAAAATTCTTCCCTGCAATATTTATGCTAATGCGTTGTAAATTCCAGTGAATTTTTTCAGCAATATATACGATTTTAAGAATGCTACCTTCGTTAGGAAGAACTAAAATTAAAAAATTTTTCCGTGCAATATTTATGCTAATGTGTTGTAAATTTTAGTGGATTTTTTCAGCAATAAATACGATTTTAAAAATGCTACCTTCGTTAGGAACTGAAATTAAAAGATTCTTCCCTGCAATATTTATGCTAATACGTTGTAAATTCCAGTGAATTTTTTCAGCAATAAATATGATTTTACAATGCTACCTTTGTTAGGAACTGAAATTACAAAATTCTTCCCTGCAATATTTATGCTAATGCGTTGTAAATTTCAGCAATAACTATGCTTTTAGGATCGATGGGAACTGGAATTAAAAAGTTCTTCCCTGCAATACTTATGCTAACGCTTTGCAAGTTCTAGTGGATTTTTTCAGCAATAACTATGCTTTTAAGAATGTTAACTTCGTTAGGAACTGGAAATAAAAAATTCTTCCCCGCAATACTTATACTAATGCGCTTTAAATTCCAGGGAATTTTTTTAGCAATAAATATGATTTCAAGAATGTTAACTTCGCTAGGAACTGGAATAAAAATATTCTCACCTGTAATACTTATGCTAATGCGTTGTAAATTACAGGGGATTTTTTCAGTAATAACTATGCTCTTAAAAATGTTAACTTTGTAAGGAACTGGATTTAAAAAAGGCTTCCCAGCAATACTTAGGTTAATGCGTTGTAAATTCCAGTGGATTTTTTCAGCAATAAATACGATTTTAAGAATGCTACCTTCGTTAGGAAGAACTAAAATTAAAAAAAATTTCCGTGCAATATTTATGCTAATGTGTTGTAAATTTTAGTGGATTTTTTAAGCAATAAATACGATTTTAAAAATGCTACCTTCGTTTGGAAGAACTGAAATTAAAAAATTCTTCCCTGTAATATTTATGCTACTGCGTTGTAAATTCCAGTGGATTTTTTCAGCAATAAATACGATTTTAAGAATGCTACCTTCGTTAGGAAGAACTGAAATTAAAAAATTCTTCCCTGCAATATTTATGCTAATGCGTTGTAAATTTCAGTGGAATTTTTCAGCAATAGCTATGCTTCTAAGATCGTTAGGAACTGGAATTAAAAAATTCTTCCCTCTAATACTTATGCTAACGCTTTGCAAGTTCTAGTGGATTTTCTCAGCATGCTTTTAAGAATGTTAACTTCGTTAGGAACTGAAAATGAGAATTTTTTCCCTGCAGTACTTATGCTAATGCGTTTTAAATTACAGGGAATTCTTTCAGCAATAAGTATGATTTCAAGAATGTTAACTTCGCTAGGAACTGGAGTAAAAATATTCTTCCCTGTAATACTTATGCTAATGCGTTGTAAATTGCAGTGGATTTTTTTCAGCAATAACTATGCTCGTAAAAATACTAACTTTGTTAGGAACTGGATTTAAAAAAAGGCTTCCCAGCAATCTTTAGGCTGATCCATTGCAAATTCCAATTATTTTCCAGCAATAGAAGTGGTTTTAAGAATGCATAATAATTACTAGGGATGTCGCGGGTCGATCAAGTTTTTGTCACCTGTACTGTGCTAAGGAATTTTAGTACCGGATACCGGAACCAGGCCAATTTTGAAGATTTGCCGAGTAATGCTTCTTTATTCTCGAGAACCATATTCAATTTCAATTATCGTTCTAACTCAACGATAATTTATATTCAATTTTAATTTATCGATCATACATTTAAAATCAACGAAAAAACAGTTCTCAATCATTTATTTTTTTAATTCTTTGCGGTCGTATGTCTACTTTCTGCCTCTAACACTGTTCATTTAAATCGATAGGCTTTTAAAAGATGAAAAAAGAAAGAAATTAATATTTTATAAACTACGTCAGAGATGCCAACTGCGCCGAACAAACCAAAATAATTTAAAAAACGGCAAATAACTGCAAGATAAAATTTGCAAATATTTGACTAATTTTGCTTATTTTTTAAAAGGTTTAGCATGACTTAACAACAACAAAGTAGTGAATTATATAAGCTTTTTAATTATTTAAAAATAGAGGTAGATAAAAACCTAATAAATTGAATTTATTAAACCTAGAATCACAATTAATGAACTACCGCTCGAAAATATTTATTCGCTGTCTGGAGCAAGTTGGCATCTCTGCTACGTTTAGTGTGTTAAGTGGTAATGTGTTTTCCATCTTAAAAAAAAAAGAATTATTTATTTTTTCCTCATTACCCTGTGAACTAACTAGTACGACAAATATGTGCAAGAAGGAAATATTCTTTTAAATTACCGCACTGAATGGTAATGACAATTCCGATTTAAAAAAATTATAATTTTGAATAAAAAATTCAAAATATATAGTGTTTAAACCATTCATTTAATGATTTTTCGTTCATGTGCTAATGGTTTACCTGAAATTCTGGTGTTTTCAAAATTATAGTTCTTATTGCCATTTATTTAATAAAAAACACAAAACTAAAATGTAAATTTAATCGATAAATTGTTCTTATGCCAAGCTCTAAGGTATCATAGTAGAATTACCAAATTACTTTACCACATTCACCAAATTTTATCATATATTAGGATATAATATTTACTAAACGTTGGCAAAGCCCTTCGGGAAAAAATACCTTGCTTTTTGGTGCTTCCATAGAGCCAGAAACAAGGTTAACTTTATTTTATTCTCGTAGTTTTGACCACATTTTTTTTCGAAGGGTAAAAAATATTAAGAATGTATGGACTACTACTTCTGCTTCTTTTAACCACCCACAGAAACAAAAGTATTTAAAGGATTACTTTCTTTTTTAGATTTGTTAAGAAACTCATGCAGTAAAATAACCCTTTTGCAATACTCTTTGATGGTTTATGATTTTTTGTTGTTGATTTTTTTGTGAAATTTCAAGTAGCAAGTTTTTTTTTTATTGAACTCATCTTGAATCTATTTTTTTCCCCGTAGAATCATCTTTAGATACAAGAGCCATTAAGACTTATGTGATCAGGATTTAATTAAAGAAGCAGTAAAATAAAAATTTTGGCATGATGTTGTGTCATTAAAGATAAAATGTAGTGCCAGTGCAAGTAAAATTTTTAATTGTTGGCATCCATTGTTCGATAAACTGTTTGTAAGGAAGTTGGCCAATTGCCTGCTTACTGCCATCATCTGTTGCCATTGTCACAAAAATATTTACAGAAAAAAAATTTGAATTGTTCATGACTTTCAAGAAAAAAATAAAGAGTGTATAAAATGTGTATACACTGTTAGAAGTTTTAAAGCTTGGTGAACCATTATATCGTTTAAATTTCCCCTAGAACCATTATATCCTTCATATTTGTTGCAGTATTAATATAATTCTGCGTTGAACTACATAATCGTACATTTTAAATATAACTTTAGGATATTATGTTTTGTCCAAAGTGGATGGTTAAAGTTAACACCTTGCTCAGGTTGCAACTACCTTGCTCCTAATATGATTGAATTAAATACCTTATTACGGTTGCGAAAAACTTGTTTGCTATTACGGCTAAAGGTGTCAATATTTTGCTTAGTTCAGTTTAGTATTCAGCTTGCTTCCTATTATGGTTGAATAAAACACCTTATTCAGGTTGCAAAAAATTTGCTTCGTATTATGGTTGAATTAGACACCTTATTCTGGTTGCGGGAAACTTCCACCCTATTATGGCTGAAAGTATCAGTGTTTTGTTTCAATTTAAAACCTCATTCCGGTTGCAACAAAATTGCTCCCTTCTGGTAGAATTAAACATTTCACTCAGGTTGCAGAAAAATTGCTTTGTATGATGGTTGAATTAAGCTCTTTAATCAAATTGCAGAAAATTCGCTTCCCTTATCGAATGAACAAAGATTATAACATTATGAATTAAACATTTAATTCAGACATATGAATTAAGCATATGAATTAATGAATTAAACATCTTATTCAGATTGCTGCAAACTTTCTCCGTATTATGGCTCAAGGTGACGTTACAATGCTTTACTTTAACATCGCTTTTAGGTTACAAGAAATTTGCTCATTGTTATAGTTTTTAAATATTATGGCTCAACGTTGAATCAGTTTTTCTGTCAATTTTAGTATCTAACTATAGGGTATGCTAGTAATAAATTAGAACTGAAACAAAACAAAGCACTTAAATGCTTAAAAGTGAGCAGTTTTTCATTTCTAATTTAACAAAAAATATAAAATTTTTGAAATTGAAAGTATGACTATTCTCAACACTCATAACAATCTTAAAACTTTATTTACTTTTGAAATTTGTATTTTTTGACTCGAAGTTTTGTTTCGGCCCGTTTTGTTTAAATTATTAAAAATAAAATTGTAGTTTAGGTAACGAAATTACATTTTTTTCTAAAAAACAGTTGCATCTTTCAGTTTTATATCACGAATTTAAAATTCGATTTCTGTGCCTATTTGAATGCTTTCGTCAATAACCATTCAAAAAAATAAAAATTACATACAATTAAGATAGTTCTGATAAATAAAATTGCTGATTCAAAAACAAATCAAAATAAAATAATAGCTAATTCATAATGAAAAATACGCCCTCCAAATATCGTTGATGATAGTTCTAATCATGGATTCGCCATAAAATCCTTAATTCTCATGTTGTATTCTATTTACCTTTAATCCATTGAACGCCGACAGGGCCGTCTTAATAGCATACAGGGCCCCCGGGCAGCACAAAAATGTTCTAGACCCCTAGAACATACCATAATGTTTAAAAACGAACTAAAATACTTTACATAAAGTAAATAATTTTTAAGATATGATGCAATAATTTCAACAAATTTAGACTATTTTTGATCACCTCAAAAACTCGAATAAAAATTTTTTAAACTATGTATAATTTTTAAAAAAATATATAAGATGCTAAGCTGTTGTAATCCTCAAATAATAAAGTAATTTTCAAAATTATGGAAGTTAATTCATGTAATGAAATTAAATTAAATGGACATAAAGGTATAACAAATTAAAATAAATTCAAAAGATATGAATTATTTTGTCACACTAAATAGTTATTAAAACATCTTTCAATGCCCAAGTACATAAAATGTTCATTGGAACGTTGAAAAATGGATTTCAATTGCTTTTTTAAGTTTTCTTGTTGATAAACTATTCAAATTATTGGTGTTTGCATGATAATTGATCACTATTTGTAGAAAAAAATGCACACTTTATATAATAGAATATATTTATTTTAGAAAATATATAAGGCTAAAATAAATAATAAATATATTTATTTTAGAATATATATATTGTTTATTCTTTGAACACAATTTATAAAAAGTAAGATTCTCAAGGGCCCCTTGAGTGCCTGGGACCCCGGGGAAATGCCCAGGTGTGCCCATGATTAAAGACGGTACTGATCGCCGAACCTTCAATCGAGAAATACTATTAGCTTGCGAAGAAGTTTTGGGTATATAGCGTAACGCTCCGGTTGACTAACTAACCTTGATTCTTGCGCTGAACTAATAAACTAAATGTAAGATTTTTCTTATTTAAAAAATTGGTAGTTACTTCGGTAGAATATGAAAAAGACACGAGAGCTCGAAAGCTTCATAAGTGTGATAACCACAGCCTTGAAGTTTATTCCATGATATCATGCAGGATATCCTGCTATCATGGTGCTATCTTTCGTTACCATGCAAGATATCCTACATAAAACCTGCATGATAATCGCTATCACGCAGGATAACCTGCATGATAACAAGATTTGATCGATCGAAGAATCATTGTAAGGGAAGTAGTTTTGTGAATCTTGTCTTGACATCAATCGTAGAAAAGCATTTTTAATTTAGGAAAATTTTTAATGGCAAAATTTTTGGGTGTGAAAAGAACTTTTTAGCAAAGTAACGTTACATGTTGACATAAACTTTTCACTTACTACACAAATATCACTAGAAACGTAACACTGATCTCCTGAAGCTTGAGATCGGCACCACAAGTGTACTCCATTTTTAGCATCGATCTGAAAAACAAACAGAAGCTATAGCCAAAAAAATTATTTAATAATTTCTTATCGCAGGTTAGAAATCCTATAAAATGTGCAAAAAAATCTGCAGTTTGATAGTTAATGTCGCTGTTTTGGGCTGCTGGTCTGGGATTAATTCTTAAGGGGACGCCGCTACACCACTGGAAAAAAGTTTCGTCGCAAAATCGCTCTTGCCTCCATAACTAAATTAAAGTATAGAAATAGTGAGTCAAACAAACCTAGAGTGAGCCATAAAGTTTTAAATGCTGAAAAAATTTAGAAAATATCAAAATTCAAGCAAATTATCGGAAAAGAATTTCCCAGCTACGCAAGCCTGAGTCATATTTTTTTTCCTTTTGATATTTTGAAATTTTTTTTTCAGTATTTGAGGCATCGAGGCTGATTCTAGGTTAGTCTGAACTCACTTTTTCTGTATTATAAATTTTATATTACTTATGGAGAGAAAAGAGAATTTGAAACGGAAATGGCGTCCTCTTAATGAAGACACGAAGATGATACTAGCGCATGCTTCCATTACGCAATCACTTTTTCAATTAGGGAATGGTGGATGGTAGTAATCACGAGGTCTCGGCAATTTTCTTCCTAACCGCTCAGCCAAGCGTTGATTATTTCTGCCTCTTATCAAACCAGTGTCATTACATTGGAGTGGATTCCAAACTACTAAGACCCGATAGAAGAAAATGAAGGCCAATCAGGCATACAGCTTTTAACATGGAGAATCGAACCTCGGGCCAAGCCGTTGTAAGGGAAAACTCAATCCACTACACAGTCCGGATTACCCATTCGCCAGACTAGGCCATGGCCTAAGGCCCCAAATGATTAGGGGCCCCTTAAAAAAAATTTTGAAAATAAATTTAAAATAATAAGAAAAACAATTATTTTTTTTTAAAAAAAGTCAATTTCAAATGTATATTAATGAAATACGTTTAATGTTTTTACATAATGTATTACATAATTGTAGCATTATGCTTTACATATTTTATTTTACATATTTACATAATTTTTTTTAAAATGTTATGATTATTTTTTAGTTCTAATTTAACAAAATAAAGTAAAATTTAATTTATTATTATTTATTTTAATTTTAAATATGTTTTCTTAAATGAAAAGATATATAAATACTTTTATATTTAAGTAAATAAAAAATATACGAGAAAAAAAATTTAATCTAAAGGCCCCCCCAATTTGAAAGGCCTAGGGCCCCCGTACGCTTAATCCGTCCCTGCCACTACGCCAACTGAGGGATTTCAAAACCTCAGCATAATAATGATTATCAAAGCATTATCGAGTCCCGCAGTAGACTGATCGTTAAGACACGGTTCCCAGCAGATCACAGAAGTCAAGCATCACTGGCTGCGGTCATTGTGCGGGTGGGTGACCACTTGGATCAGTCTGCGTAGGGACCGAGGGTGTGCTGTATGGGTCCACGTTAAACTGTGCAACCGTAAAGTGCTCGACTTAGCGTGCAGGTCGTCGGGCTACCGAAGCGGGGGTGCCATCCCCTCTGCAGAGGATCAAAATTGTGATGGCATGTCTTCGGATCATCCTCAGGGATGTTTCCCAGACCGTCGCCAATAGCCCATTGTGCAGCTCTAGTGTGACGTAAATGAACTACAACAACAACAACAAAGCTTTATCGAATAAATCATCAAAACGTATTTGATTGAGGGAAAAGAAAAGTTAAAAGAAGACTATTATCACCTTCAAGTATCATTTTGCAATTAAACAGGATTTAAAATTCGGTACACCATCTTCCTCAATGGCGATTTAGTTTTTATTTCAATTAAATATTAATTTACGTTAAAGAAACATATTCAATTAATTAATAATATCGATAGAATAATATATTTGAATTATTATGTTTTTATGTCAAACTTTTTAATTGCAGAAATTGCAGAAATTTAAGTCCATAAAAAAGTTATATATTTATTCTCATCCAAAATTACAAACGTTAAAGAAATAGCAAGAACCGTTATTCACTTTACGCGCTTGATCATTTTTAGTAAGCCCATAAGAATAACAAAATTGTAATTTTTGGAAAATTTTTGAAAAAAATTTGAAAAATGAAAAAAAGTTTTTCGATTTTTTTTAATAATTCATAAAACCTTTTTAACGAAATAATTATTTTTAACTAATTTATTTTTTTAAACACTTTCAATCCAACAACTCATTACAAATGTTTTAAGCCATGCTAAAAGAAAGATATTTTTAATGAAAGAAGAAAGTTTAAACCTTCACAAATAGGAGTGGTACCTAAAATCCATAAACAAACAAAAAACAGTTGGACATATGTATATTAAAAATTTTACAAACAATTGTGAAACATGCAAGTAATTTAGTCAAATAAGATATTTTTTAATGAATTATGTTCACAATATTTCTTTTTCATACTGTCCTTGATACAAACAAATTCTAATTACACTTCTTAAATGTGCGAAGATAACGACTTCCAGATGTTTTAAAGATCCATCATAGTCTTTTTTTTCTACTCGACCCTTTCTAATGCTATATTATTCTTTTAGAAGACAGATTGGCAACACTTTGAATAGATATATAAATCATTATTGCCTTATTCAATTGCGTCGTTAATCACTTTTCACTACAATAGAAAATTTTAATTTATCTCGCAATGTACCTAATAGCCTCATCTCGCATTCCTTGTTTCAAAATTGATTAACAACCATTATTAAAAGTCTAAAGTTTTGACAAGTTTTATGAGCGTTTAATCAATTACCCACTTAATTATGTGCAATTCAAGCTGATTTATATGTATACACACACAACAAATCTCTCAAGTATACCCCCTAAGAAAATGTTATTCCTAGTTTTGATCCACTTATTACTGGCAAAATAGTTTTTGTCGATACTGTGGTTTGTACTAAAAAAAACTAATATATCACAATTTTCAAAGATCGAATCACTGCTCTCCCCACTCACCAACCCCTGTCTTTGATAAGTTAAAATTTGTATCTCCCGTCTCAAAATCAATTGAAAACGAATTGAATAAAAAAAAATTCCATTGAAAAAAAATATTACTTAATTTATTTTACATTTTTGCAGACGATAAATATTTCCCTAAGAAAAATTAAAGAAAATTTGAAAGTTAACTTTCATATTCCAGCAATTTTAAACACTAAGTTCCAAACGTAATTAACTCGCGAGTTACGCTTAAGTTTAGGAAATACGTTTAATTGCCTTTATTTAACCCAGAAAATTCCAAGAAGCTTTCATAAATCTGATTTTTCTCAACATGTAAGCAAACGAATATTTAAATTCAAAAAAAATTTCCCTGATCATTAAACAACAGAAAATAATCACTAAAAGACGAATTTTAGTCAGTCAACATTTTACGAGAGCTATATTAATTATTGACTATATTTAAAATTGCATTTACAGAAAATTGAAAAGTATGAAATTAGAAGTTGAAACTGCTCAATATATAAGGTTATAGTTATTTCAAGCTCACGTAAAATTTAAAATATCTGTATTAGTATTTACGTAAAGTTTGAAATCCGGCATAAGTACTTTATCTTAAATCTTATTCAAAAAAGCAAAAGTATTGCGCAGTTCTGTGTTTTACAATGCATTTATTTAATTTTATTTTCCTAAAATATATAATACTTACACTCCATTTTGGTGTAAAAGATTGCTTTATGACCTTTTCTCCCTCATTTTCATCGTCACAGCTCTTTTTACTGCAAAAATATCGCTATTTAATAATGAAAACATACATATTTAATGAAAACATACATATTAACTTAAAAATTCTTTACAAGACTTATTAAAAAATGTATTCATTTGCAGTCACTGATTGGATAGCCTTTTGCCGATTACTGACTATAATCTCAGAGGAAATTTTTTCAAACTGTAGGTAAATGTAGAAAAAAATCTAGTAAATCATCGCACTGTATGGTAACCGTTAAAAAAAATTCTGTTAAGAAAAGCCATAGTTCTAATTACCCAAACAAAAATATACGGAATTAAAGGCTGATAATTTGGTAATTTTTCCGTTCATATGGTAACGGTTTATCGAAACTTCTGGTTTCTAAAATTATAGTTCTTATTAACACATTTCGTAGAAATTACAATAATGAAAATTAAGTTTAGCCGAAAAATTGGCTTTTATGCCATGCTCTAAGGTATCATAATAAAATTGCTGAATCTTACCACATTTACCAAATTTTATTATATTTCATCAAATCCTGTTTTACTGTTAAATTAAAAATTAATTCTATTATTTATTAATTTTTACCATATTCTGGTTGCTTTGATCTGAAACTTTTTTTCTCAGTGTTTATGGAAATGATTAAAGCAATTAATAATGTTACGAAGTATTAATCATTCACTGGAAGAAAATAGGATTTAAAAGGATTTAAAGGATCATGATTTTCTTTTCTGTATAGAACTAATTATTCATCGATTTTTAAAATCACAAAAAAATGCTTTTTTACACATTAAGAATTTGCATTTTGGAATTTGGAATCTCTTTTTTTTTCGTAATCAACATAGTAATTATAAACAGTTTGGATGGGGAAAAATTGCAGCCTTTGTTAGTCCCAAGGACCAGAGCACCTAAAAGAATAGGTAGAGAACCGACTTAGCTCTTGGTGGTATCCCATTTAGTCAGGCTCCTACCCTACGAGGACCTGTCCGGCTTGGGAGACCCTACCGGTAGTTAAACTACCTCCGGCATAGCTCCCATGGTTGTCAGTGGAAAAAGCCCTTAAAAACTGTAATAACTTGTAAACAAATTAAAATTTAAGAAAAAATTCACTTTAAGCTTATAAACGAAAATGGCCTTTTCAGAACGTCGCATTTCATCTCTGTCATAGCATTTGAAACATGTTTTTTTATTGCAAGTTTAACAATTGATAATCCTTGGAATAATAATCGAATCTTAAATTTGTTTTATTCCCCCGCACTCCTTATGCATTTGATTACATACCCTCTTAATTTTCAGCTTCTAACTCTAATAGTTTTTGTACAAAAAAAATGTTTCGTAAAGAAAAAAATGTATCTAAAAATTCCCAAATTAAATACTTAGAATTGCAATACTATATAAGACGTTCGGAAAAAAACGTATTAAGTTCCTACATAAAAATGGGACTTGTATCATCTCAGACTTCAACTCTGTACACCGTAAAAAATTCCAGATCGAATAACGGTAGAAAATACCGGCACCTGAGTGTGTCATGCATAAAATTAATTTTACCATAAAATATTATACCTTATATTTATAGTATATAAGTTATAATTCGTAAGTTATAAATCGTAAGTTATAATTATTCAACTACAGTTACTCAGTGATTTTACAATAAATATTACTGTAAAAATAAGGTATAAATTTCCATAACATTTTACGGTAAAAAGTACCGACACTCTAAATGCCGATAATTTGATAAAGTTTTTTTTTTTTTTTTTTTTTTTTTTTTTTTTNAATTTTTTTTTTTTTTTTTTTTTTTTTTTTTTTTTTTTTTTTTTTGCAATGCAGTTGCATTCCTGGGCCTCTAGTGCGATCCGTATATTATCTTTTAAACAAGTTTAACACTTAGTCATTCCTGAACAAAATACCAAATGTAAAATATTTTTGGTTTATTGTGCGAGTATTTTTCAACACAATTTCGTAATTTCGAGTTAAAAGTATTGTAGTTTTTGCGCAGCAAAATTGAATTTAACATTTTAGTTGAGCAACCTGAACAGCGGCAGAGTCGGTTCTTACCATATTTAATACCGAGAAATAGCGATACGTCTAACGTATTAATTTTATCCAACAGTCAAGATTTGCTAAATTTATGTAATCAATGATTTTTAGTTTAAAGTTGGAAACTCCATCAATTACAGAAAATCCAAGAAATTTTTATTTTATTTTATAAATTTTCATTACATATTCAAAATCTGTTTTATGAATTTATTAAATGTATTTGCAAAATTCAATCAAGTAAATTTCGCTAATAAACAATAATTAATAACTTCGTAAGGAATTAATAACTTAATAATTTTATTATAAATAGTTTTATAAGGAAGCAAAACTGCAAAAAATTTAAAGAAAAATTTCCTTAAAAGTAAAGCACTCCTGCAGCAGTCAAATATCCCAACTCAAAGGGTTTATGAAGGTGGAAGGTACCCAATTTTGAAATCAATCGTATGATGAAGGCGTAGTGGTCAGCACTACGCATCAATCCCTTTAACTTCCCGGATAGAACTTGTCGATCAGAAGCTAAATAGACTTCAAGTCTCCATCAAAGATAGAGCCCTAGTTCTGCACGGTGATGGCTCAAAAGTCTTAACCATTGAGTAGATGCTCGCCAAATGTATTTTATTGAAATAAGTATTCCTGCGTCTTAATTGCCAGAAGCAAGAATTTTACATCAAATAAATTTCGTAAAGGGACAATTACACTTTATTTACCAACTCAAAAGCGCTTGTAAAAACTGTCTACTTGTTACTTTTGCTGTTACTAATGCCACTTGGCAATACCGGTAGGTTTACTAGGGGAATCCAAGCAAATCTAAGGTAAAGGGTGCGCTTCTTGTTTTTCAGTGGCACCATTTATGACCAAGAATTCGACTTCATCCCTCTACATACATCACAGCCCGTTATACAAGGAGGACTCATTCATACAACATTCATTCATCCACATATCGCAATTTTGACATTGTCCAGAGAACTATCAATCTCCGATTCAGTACCCCCAGAGATAGTGATTTGGTATGGGAACTTGGACGACTTTGTCACCCTGACAGGTTTAACGTGCACCAATCACAATTTAATGCATGGAGATTCTTCGGCCGGCAGAATTCGAGCTCACAACCTCACGAGCACGAGCCCAATGTGAATGCCAGTGAGCTCGCCTAACGAGCCGGCTCACTGGCCTACTTACATGTCTAAACTAAATATATACATTTAGCTTATTTTTTATTTTATTTAAATGATTTAAACATTGAAAATTAATTTTGTGAATATCAAAGGAGAGTTTTAATCAAAATAAAGTCGCAGATAAAATTACTAGACCATCTTTTTAAAGTATTAACAGCTTTTAAAATTTACTATTATTGCTTCAGTTTTAAAAATTTGTAATTTTTTGTTATTCAAAATTTTACTCCTTATTCGCTATGTGCGTTCCTATTTTGATGTCAACTTTGTCATTGGGGTCAAATGAAAAATAGTCGTATAAAGGTTTAAGTATATAAATAAAAAAAAATGTTTCAAAATAATTTATTTAACTACAATTAACAGGAGTCTGCTAATTGTGTTATAAAAAAAGAAATTTGAGCAAAAATAATCTAATTTATTTTATTATATGATAATTTATTTTGTATAAAATGCATGATCTTTACCCAACTAAGCAATGAATAGAGAATTAAAATTATAATTGGAATACTATTAAAGCATAATATATTTTTTAAAAACTTAGGAGGACACCTTAAGATTAGATTTTTAGCATTGGAGGCCAGTAAAAACCAGTTATCAGGTTGATCAGTATAAAGTATCAGTAAATAAATATATTTTAAAAAAATTTTAAAAAAGTAACAACAAATTCTTGTAATTCTTTTAAGTAATTCTTGTGAAAAAAAAAACATTAATTAGGCATTTGTTTCAACGCTTTCAAATTTCTTTTAAGAAAAATGTATTAAATATCATCTAATAACAAGGAATAGGTATTGAAAAAATTCAAATATATTTTCATATTTATTAAGATATAAATATTTTCTAAAGCTTATAGCGACGTCATTCTTTCAGGTTTGCTTCATTAGGAGAAGGTAAAAACAATTATCACTTCAATCAGTATAAAGTGCTAGCATAAAATTATATCTATAAACATTTTTCGAAAACTTTTCTTAAATTACACTTCTTAAACATGTGCTTTTAAAAAAATAAATAAAACCAGCCAAAATCAGCTTTGTATTTGCATTAGCATGGAAACCTTCATATTATTTAAAAAAAGGGGTATCATATCTATTTAACAAGCAAATAATATGGAAAAAATTAAAATGTATTTTGATATTAATTAATGTATAAAAGAAATTCTAAGACTTACGGGGAGGCCATTATCTCAAGTTTGCAGTTGCGGGTATGAGCAACAATAAAGTCAGGAAATATTTAACATTTCAAAGGCTTCTCTTGGAACAGTTACATTTTTACCCTTTACATTTGTCTCTGTCTTAATAAGGATTCTTTATAAAATACATACGGTGACAATGACAAAGCGTAATTTTTTCAGTAAGTGTTTCATTACTTAAACATAAAAAACTTTATTGTTTTTAGAAATGTCATTTAATTTTAATTTTGATTTAAACTAATTGAACTTATTCCCTAATGTTCAGTTAAGAGAAATAAAAATTATGAAGAAAGCTCGTGAATCTTAGTATTTCATCCGTTATCAGAAAATGTCGAAAACACTATTTAAAATTGTTTTTTTACACAAATTTGCTACGATTTCACATTTTTCAAGGAGATTTGTGGCGAATTTCCGTATATTAAAAAAAATGAACTGAAATGTCATAAATTTAAACTCATATTTTTTTTAGAACATCAGAGGAATATTTTGAAATGCGAAACAAAATATATCTTTGTATTTTAGTATAATTATTTTTGACATTTTAATATTTCGTAAACTTTCTAAAAAGTGCCTAACATATACTTTTCAAAACATGATGTATAAGTCCTTTATATTAGAACATGTACTTAAATTTACAATAAGCAACAAACTTTTTTTTTTGTACGATTACTTTTACAAAATGACTTAATGTTCTTTTACTAAAAAAGCAAAATTACTTTGCTTTCTTTCAAATGTTTTTCATTTAAATACTTTTTTTACTACGTCAAATTAAATTCTCGATTTATAGTTATAAGTCATCAGTGTAAAAAATTATCTAAATATTTTTTTTTATAAAAACAGCTGAAAGTATCTAATAACTTCGATAAACTCAAGTTTTTACGAATTTTTTTGTGTTGCCGTTATTTATAGAAATAATGTGAATTTATAAAATTATAATTTTTAACTTACAAACGTCATTTAAAAACTTAAAAAGCATTAAAATAAAATTGATCATTTTTTAAATGGTCAATTCCTGAATATTAAATAATGAGGAATTGACCTGAAATAATGTTCTTGATTGCGTTATGAATTGCTGTTAAGAATAACCAAATTTCACATTACTTAAAAAAAAAGTTTTATTTTGTTAAAATTTTGTTGTTGTTTCAAACAATATTTATTGCTGTAACAATTCTTTTCTAAAATTTCGAAAAGTAACCTAATAATCTAAAGTTAAAAAATTCATTAAATTTTTTTATATGTTGCAATAAATACATTTAAGTTTTAATGTCGAATATTTAATTTTTCGAAAGGGAGACAGGCTTTTAATTTTTAGAATTTTTAAAACTTAATAATCTAATACATTAACATTAAAAATATGACATGTACGATATTATGTTTATGTTATCTTTTCCTCAATACTTTTAACAGAAACTGATATCAACTTCTACTTAGAACAGAATGCAAATCTCTACTTCATTCTCTGCCACGAGCTTCACTCATCCAAATATATATCACCCAGCGCTTCGCATGCTTGGCGAGAGAAAAAAGGGTATCCAATACACAAACAAAAGCGCCAGCGCACCCAATTTCCAATCCCATTGTATCTTTTTCCGAAGACAATCCAAAAGTCCATTCAACAGCTTAAAATGCAAGCAACAAAGAGAAAGGGAAATCAGAATAAATAAAATAAAAAAAAGGCGAAGGGAAAAGTCCTGTTCCTCTGGAGACAGGCCAAAGCGTGTGAAAATATATTTAGAACGACATCAAAAATATCCTTTCTCTTCCGTGGGCTGAATTTTGGTAACTAAATTCGACGCCAGGTCCCCGATCCATTCCTTGATGCATTTGAAATAAGAAAAAGGGTTTCTGCATCTGGCGGTGGTGGTTAAGCCCTGTATTGATGTCGGTGTCTCGCCTGCCTGTGTCAAAATTTTCCCGATGATGCCATGCGTGGATGAAAACTACCTATGGAGTCTATGTTCTTAAATCTTGGCTTAAGATCAATTTTACCTACAAACATATCCAGCGATGAGATAGATTCTTCGAAATTAGTTCCTGAAATAAGTGTGTACGACACTCATTTTTAATTTCTGGTAATAAAGCATTCCATCATTCTTTGTGCTCTTAAAACATCTGCAAGTATATTCTCAATGGTGTTGCAGAGTCAAGGATTAATCAATGGATTTATAGTTCGATCGAACGCAATTGTGAACAAGCATGTGAAATTCCAAGTAAAGGTCTAAGTGTATCAGGATACTACAGAGCGTTGTTAACAAATGCATTATTACTATTAGTGTTTTCTGCACTATAAATATTCTGAAGAGATGACTAGTGAAAGCTTCAAACCTTTAACCAAATTACAAAAATTTTATCGCCGACGAAAAAGATGAACGTGTGCATTAATTTTTATTATTTATTCAGTTTGTATATATGTGTGGTGCTTTGAGCTATTTTAAATGAAAGCTTGTTTTTCTGCTGTATTATTACTCACATACAGTGTATGTCTCCAAATAGCAGTGGTGCAGTTAACTGTCGAAGAGACATTTCGATACGCAATCCAAAAAGTTTATCTGTAAAATACCAACCGACAGACATATCGATGAAACGAGCCGGACCGTCGGGAGCTGGGAGTACTATACCCTTAGCCACCGAAAGGTCCGAATTCGAGGATTTTATGAACGCTTATCGTCCAAACTTGGAAACAGCGCGAAGAGAATTTGAACCTCAACCAAAACCTGCAGAAGAATCAAAGGTTGATTTTGGGCGATCTATTAAAAAATTAATGAAGCGTCCAACTAATTCACCGAGTACCCAGAAAAGTATTCGTAAAGAGGGTTTTACCAGGACACCGACGCTAGCTATCCCTAATCACCCAGAACGCGAAAGAAGTGTGACTAGCGATGGGAAGCCAATGTCTGAGAAAAAGACTAAAAGGCCATTATCAGCCACTATTGAAACCTTTGCACCTCCAGCTTCTGCACCAGGGCCAACAACCCTTCAGCCTCCTAATGCAATTCTTCCAAAAACAGAAATAACACCACCGCCGTCCCCATTGCCGCCACCTCCACCCAAGGCCCCCAAACCACCAGTGAAATCACCAAAAAATGGACTAGAAGACCTCCCGAAAGCATTGCCTGAAAGTGCGCCTGTACTTCCTGCAAGTGTTCCTCCACCCTTAGTGCCAGTATCCATTCCAGCCCATGTAAAAAAGAAAGTGTCAATACAAGAAGATAAACGGAGGTCAGGAACCGACGTTTTCGGTGACGCGTTCTGCCTAATTATAACTGGCAATAACATTGGCCGCTTTTTACCATCACGCCACGTGAGTATTAAAAAAAATGAACATTCGTATTTTTATATTAGTTTTTTTTTTAAGAAAATTGTTTAGAGGAATATGGACTCTTAAATAGTTTTAAAACTTCATGTAAGACAATCTAGGATTTCATCATTTAATCTAGATGAAACGAAATTATATTAGAAAAGTATTATAGAAAAGAGCAATATTTAATATTTTACTGAGTTTAATATTTAACCGATACTTTTATTATATAAAATCTGACAATTTGAACAGTATTTAATAATCTGAAATATTTTAGCTGATCAGTTGAATATTGTATATTATTTAGCAGTTTTTTTATTTTTATTTCTTCTTAGTTATTTAACATGAAAGCTCATAATTTATTGTTGATTTGAATTAAAACCTAATAATGTCCTTAACTATAAATTTGTTTAAAATTAAAACTGATTTGAATTTGGCATCAATAACCTTATTTTAATAGAATATTTAAACATTAGGTCAATTTTATTAACAAATTTTAAATTTTTTCTTAGCTATTTAATATTAAAATTCATAGTTTATTAGTGATTTGAATTAAAGCCTTATAATGGTTTGATTCCGTAAAAAAAAATAGCTATAAATTTGTTTAAAGTTAAGAATTATTTGAATTCAGTTTCAGTAATAGGATATTTCATCATCCGGTCGATTTTATTGACACTGAATATTAACAATATTACTGAAAACATTTCTAAAACATCATTTGATTAAAATAAATCATTTGATTAAAACATTATTTGATTAAAATTAAAGACTCCATATTGACATTTTTAAGAATCTTATACTGTCTAGCCAATAATTTTATTATTTTTCTTCGATTAAAAAAATTAACTTGCAATATCTTGAATATATGCCACCAAATAATTAAAAAAATCTGTAAGTCTGTTTAAGAATTAAACCATTGGAATTAAATAGACTTTGAATTTAATATTGATTGCGCATTTTTTAAGATACTAAAGGGATAAGACCCCTGTTGTTTCATGGGNATATATTGAATATATGCCACCAAATAATTAAAAAAATCTGTAAGTCTGTTTAAGAATTAAACCATTGGAATTAAATAGACTTTGAATTTAATATTGATTGCGCATTTTTTTAAAATACTAAGGGGATAAGACCCATGTTGTTTCATGGGATATTTATTTTAAGGATAGTTGAAATTATTAACTTATATTATGTACTAATAAGAATTATGCTTGATTATGCTTGTCCAACCCTATAATAATAGAAGATTTACTTTCAGTTTTTTACATTTATTTCAATAAATTCTATAAAAAGTATTATTTGATAAGTTTAGAGGTGTTTACTTCATGCGAATTTTCATACTTAGCAATGTGATTTACAGCTTACAGAGGTTTGCAAGTCCAACAATAAATTGCGAACGAAAAAAGCATTTTTGAACACTTTATGCCAGAAAATCAAGTAATAAGCTTGCAATTTGTATCGATTACTTATTTTGTTATTTTAAATAACTGCATATAATTTCGTAAACCTAACGTAAATATTGGAAGATATGGGCATTTTTATAAAAAAAAATTTTAGCCTTGTGTTTTTTGTTATAACTTTAAAAGTACCCAATGGAAATAAACAAAACTTTTTGAACAATTTAAAATTAATTTTGAAATTATTGATTTAAGATTTTTAAAAAAAAATCGTTAAAAACAGCGCATGATGTAAGCATTAAAGATAATTCTTTTAAACTACGCAATCGTAGTAAAAATTCAAAAAGTTTTTTCATAATTTTGTAGTGAATCACATATGGTAACTAGTGAAAAAAGTTTGATTTGATTATCTTAAAAATTGTAAAAGTTACAAACAATTTTCCAAGTAGTTTTTGTACTTCTTAAAAAGGAAGCGCAAAACGATCCGGGATTTTCTACAAAAATTTCTTTTGTATCATTAGACAAAATTTAATAAGAGATGATAATACCTTACAATAATCGTCCGGAAACAAAAAATGTGATGGTATAAAGGAAGAAAACACGTGAAAGAAAACATATTTTTATGAGAGATGTTCCCCACATGGTTTCATTTTTGATAAATCTTGTTTAGTAGTACAAAATGAAATTTGTGGCAAACCCCTAATCATTTTGAGCTTTCTCTTAAACAGTGCGAAAATTACTTAGAAAATTATTTATTTATTTAAATTATTAAGATATTAAAATCCAACCTTTTCATTACTTGCCAAATACGATTTAATTCAAAATTATAAAGGAAAAAAATAAATTTTTTTATGCTCATGCGCAGAATAAAAGAACTACTTTAAATACTCACATCTTGCACAGTTTTGAATGATTTTTTTTAAAATTTTAAATCAATAATCTCGTAATTAATTTTGAACTGCTACAAAGATTTTGTTTAATTCCATTAAGTCTTTTTAAAGTTATAGCCAAAAATGTAAGACAAAAAAATTATTCTTTTAATAAAAATGTCCATATCTCTATAAATATGTGTATTAGATTTACGAAATTTCATGTAGTTAGTTATTAAAAATTACAACTTAAGTAATCGATACAAGTTACAATCTTATTGTTTGATTTTCTGACAATGGGTGTTTAAAAATACTTGTTTTCTTTCGTTATTCATTGTAGGTCTCCTAAACCTCTGAAAGTTTTAAATCTTACCGCTAAGTTTGAAAAATAGCATAAAATAAACATCTCTAAAATTGAAAATAATCTTTAAGTATTTCTTGAGAAATTTAAAACAGTATCAAAGGAAGTCCATTATTGTAAAGTAGTGTATTTCCCTTATGATTTTATTAAGACCCATTAGTAAGCATACTATTTTTCTAAGTAATCATTCATTTAAATAACATTTAAAATTAAAAGTATAGCAAATTTAGTGAGTTTACAACCGTAATTTAATATTTTCGCTTACCAAATGGACTGATGTATTAAATAAAATTTTTGCGTATGCATCGCATTGCGCATGAAGCTGATTGTTAAGTTCTGAATAATTTAAGAAATATCCTTTATATTAATGTAATTTTACACAAGAAATAATATATGTAAAGTGGCTAGTAAGATTAGACTCCGATTTAAGTAACTTTGTCTTAAAATGCAGTCTACAAAACAAAAAACAATTCTTTTAGTTTCTAACTCGTAATTTCGAAAACAATCAAAATCATATACGTAATAATAGCAGTGTAGGTAAAAATTAAAATTAAAATGTTCAATATTTAAAGTAAATATGTTTTTTTATATAAATATATATCAATAGGATATTTTAACATTTTATAAACGTTATGATGAATAAAACTGCCGAGATAATATATGCATTAAGTTCTCTGTCAATAATCTGGAATGTTAATCTACGCTGTGATTGATAACTGTTTATTATAAATAATATGTAAAACAAACAATTTAATCGCAATTTAAACGTTTAATTAAGCAAAGCAATTTGTTACCCAAAATGTTTTTAGTTAAAATTTATTTAGTAATTTGAGTTTTACATTATATTTCAATTAATATAAATCTTTTATGTCTAAATTTATTCATGAGCATTCTGTTTGTTTATATCTGCACAAAATTATACTACAATACAAATACGTAAACAAAATAAAAATTTTAATGCATGAACAAACATTTATTAAAATAATACGTAAAATAAACTCAAATTGTTTGGAAATCGGTAAAGTCAATACTCTTTATAAGTATATTTTACGTAATACTGACGGAATGATACTTCCTTTGAGATAGTTGGCAAAAAAGTTTTAATACATTTTACGTAACGTTAACGGAATGGATTTAGCAACTACTTTTGGTAAGACTGTTTCGTACATTTTAAGAAAGAATGACACAGAAATTTACTATTTACATTTAGTAAAAATGCTTCTGTGTATTCTACGTATTAATGACGAAGAAAGTTTACCATTTAAATTTTGATTAGAAGGTTTTCGAATATTTTACTTGTAAATGCTGACGTAACCATTTAAACTTCGGTAAGAAGCTTCCGTATATTGTATGTCATATTTACAAAATAAATTTGCAATTTTATTATGGTAAAAATATTCTGATATACTGTACGTATTATTGACGAAGTGAATTTACTATTTAGATTAAGTAAAAATGTATCTGTGCATGGCATGTATTATTGGAGTAGCCAGTTTACCCTTTAAATTTCGGTAAGAAAGTTGACGCACATTTTACGTCATAATGTCAATGTATATTTTAGCATTTAGATTTTGGCAAAAAGCTTCCATAGATTGTATATAATATTGACAAAATAAATTTACCATTTTATTTCGCTAAGAATATTTTAGTATATTTTCCGTAATTTTGACAAAGCGAATTAACTATTAAGATTTAATAAAAATGCTTCTGTGCATTTTACGTATCATTGATAAAACAAATTTACCATTAAAAGTTTGGTAAAAAAGTTTTTGTATTGTTCAGTATTAGAAAATCAGAGTCGGCCTTTGCTATGATGATTGAGAACAGACGTATACGACTGGAGAGGTAAAAGAAATTAGATGGTTTAAAATGGATATGCAGCAGCTTACATTAACTTGATTTCAGATACACGGTAGCTATTGTAAAGAATAAAAATGTTAGATGCTACTGATAATAAAAATTTAAAAATACTTTTTAATTTTTAAAAAATACTGATTGATGAATTTTGCTATGATACTTATTTCTTTTACAATACTTATTTCTTTCTATATTAAAAAACCGTGAGCCACACCGTAGTTGTTTTGGGTGTTAGACTTTACTTTACACCTTGTTTTGCTGTGCAAAAAAGAGATGTAACTTAAAAAACGAAATTAACTTTAAACTTGAATTAACAAAGGGCTATACAAAAATATACAACCAGTGAGGTGGAATAGAATTTAAAATTGAGTAATTAGTTCAAGAATAACAAGAAGCTCGATATTAACAGTTCAAACTGTTAACATTTTAGTTTAGCTACATTCCAGCAGGTTGGATATGCTGAAAGTTCTAGTTTTATTTATAAACATATCATTATTTTTTTTGGAATTCAAGTTTATTTGAACGTTATCGCAATTTTAAATGTTTTTATAGCAAACTTTTTCGGACTTTTTTTGCTTTAAAAAAGCACAATGGAACCATGGTTATTGAGAGTCTTATTTATCTTTCTTAGTAATTTTATATTCTTGCGTTTGAGTTGAAATCGAAAGTAACAAAAGGCAAAAAGAAAAAACTGATGTGAAAAAAACGAAAAAAAGCAAAAAAACAAGAACAAAACAGCTTAATAGATATAATAGCTTGTGAGATATAACAGCTTAACATCTATATACATATTTCTCTTACACGGCGACAAAAAAATCCTTGTTACAACTCCCCGAATGGCAACGCTAGAAAATCGACCAATGATTGCCGCTAAAAATGTCTTTCATTATAACTTACNAACAAACAATTTAATCGCAATTTAAACGTTTAATTAAGCAAAGCAATTTGTTACCCAAAATGTTTTTAGTTAAAATTTATTTAGTAATTTGAGTTTTACATTATATTTCAATTAATATAAATCTTTTATGTCTAAATTTATTCATGAGCATTCTGTTTGTTTATATCTGCACAAAATTATACTACAATACAAATACGTAAACAAAATAAAAATTTTAATGCATGAACAAACATTTATTAAAATAATACGTAAAATAAACTCAAATTGTTTGGAAATCGGTAAAGTCAATACTCTTTATAAGTATATTTTACGTAATACTGACGGAATGATACTTCCTTTGAGATAGTTGGCAAAAAAGTTTTAATACATTTTACGTAACGTTAACGGAATGGATTTAGCAACTACTTTTGGTAAGACTGTTTCGTACATTTTAAGAAAGAATGACACAGAAATTTACTATTTACATTTAGTAAAAATGCTTCTGTGTATTCTAAGTATTAATGACGAAGAAAGTTTACCATTTAAATTTTGATAAGAAAGTTTTCTTATATTTTGCGTGTAAATGCTGACGTAACCATTTAAACTTCGGTAAAAAGCTTCCGTATATTGTATGTAACATTTATAAAATAAATTTAAAATTTTATTATGGTACAAATATTTTGATATACTGTGCGTATTATTGACGAAGTGAATTTACTATTTAGATTTAGTAAAAATGTATCTGTGTATGCCATGTATTATTGGAGTAGCCAGTTTACCCTTTAAATTTTGGTAAGAAAGTTGACGCGCATTTTACGTCATAATGTTGATGTATATTTTAGCATTTAGATTTTGGCAAAAAGCTTCCGCATATTGTATATAACATTGACAAAATAAATTTACCATTTTATTTCGGTGAGAATACTTTTGTATATTTTACGCAATTTTGACAAAGTGAATTAACTATTTAGATTTAATAAAAAAGCTCTTGTGTTTTTTGCGTATTATTGATAAAATAAATGTACCATTACAATTTCGGTTAAAAAAAAACTGTTCGATTGTTCAGTATTAGAAAATCAGAGTCGTCTTTTGCTATGATGATTGAGAACATACGTATACGACTGGAGCGGTAAAGGAAATTAGATGGTTTAAAATAGATATGCAGCAACTTACATTAATTTGATTTCAGATACACGGTAGCTATTGTAGAAAATAAAAATGTTAGATGTTGCTGATAACAAAAATTTAAAAATATTTTTTGATTTTTAAAAAATACTGATTGATGAATTTTGCTATGATACTTATTTCTTTCCATATTAAAAAACCGTGAGCCCCACCGTAGTTGTTTTGGGTGTCAGACTTCACTTTACATCTTTTTTTGCAGCGCAAAAAAGAGATGTAACTTAAAAAACGAAATTAACTTTAAACTTGAATTTGCAAAGGGCTCTACAAAAATATATAACTAGTGAGGTGGAATAAAATTTAAAATTGAGTAATTAGTTCAAGAATAACAGGAAGTTCAATAATAACAGTTCAAGCTGTTAACAATTTAGTTAAGTTGCATTCCAGCAGGTTGGACATGAAATTTGATTTGCTGAAAGTTCTAGTTTTATTTATAAACATATCATTATTTTTTTGGAATTCAAGTTTGTTTGAACGTTATCGCAATTTTAAGTGTTTTTATAGCAAACTTTTTCGAACTTCTTTTGTTTTAAAAAAGCACAATGGAACCATAGTTATTGAGAGTCTTATTTATCTTTCTTATTTATCTTTCTTAGTAATTTTATATTCTTGCGTTTGTGTTGAAGTCTAAAGTAACAAAAGGCAAAAAGAAAAAACTGATGTGAAAAAAACGAAAAAAAAAACAAAAAAAAAACAACAACAAAACAGCTTAATAGATATAATAGCTTGTGAGATATAACAGCTTAACATCTATATACATATTTCTCTTACACGGCGACAAAAAAAGCCTTATTACAACTCCCCGAATGGCAACGCTAGAAAATCGACCAATGATTGCCGCTAAAAATGTCACATGCCAAATCTAGTTGAGGTGACTAAACATATAGCGCTTTTAAAACCGGAAACTGAAGTAACCAGAGTGTAAAATATTATGTGCTTATGCGTATCGTATTTTTTGTTAAATAATTTATTTATTATATATTAGTTTATAGATGGTAACGAGAAGAGTTTTGTGGTTGCTATGGTGACTAATTAGAAGGTAAATTGTTTTTTTGAGTGAGTGTGAGATTTGTTTTTTGGAACTGCGATGCTGTAATTTTATTGTTTAGTTAATAAATCTTCCTTTTATATTAAACGTGATAGTAGTTTCCTTAATTATTTGATTCGAAGTCCTTGGAGTTTTATTTGAGGTCAGTTTATTTTGTATTTTTTGACAAGAGAGAGCATTCTCACCAAACGAGATTTCTTCCGAAATTCAATGTTTTGTTTATGCAGGGTTTTTCCATTGCAATTTCTCTTATTTAAATTTTTAATAGACTTAATTATAGCCAAAATTTTAACCTTTTTAAAGAGATATCAGTTTTAGAAATTTTATCTTAAGATTTTACACTATAGCACATTTCTAATATGTTTAACGAATTACGCGTCATTTATTTGAATTCAAATTTATTTTAATGACTTAGTATTTACTAAAAAGATGTATTTTTTTTTTTAAAAAAAGTTGTTATATGGATTTGAATGATTGTTTTGAATTCTTAGAATTTTGTGCATTTGCAATGTATCTAAGTTAGCAGCGAGCGAAGCGAGCTTGTTTTGCGAAGCAAACCATACAAGAATGCGTAGCAATTTTTGGGGGTTGGCGAGCGTTAGCGAGCAGGGGGCGCAACCCACTAGTTCATATTAATTGTTTTTAAGAATATAAGAAACCGAGCTCAAGGAAGATAAAAATCATTTCCTATTTCAATTGGTATTATGATGTAAGGTTTTTGTTATGTATCATTAACGAATGAAGCCACTACACTTTTTTTTTCTCATTATTTCGCACACGCTACATTAGTAAGCTTAATTTTTTTGATATAGTTTACTATTTTTCGAATCCCCACTGAGAAAAAACAATATGGCCAAAGCTGCTAAAATATGTTTCTGGCTCTATGGGAGCATCAAAAAGCTCGATAATTTTTACCGAAACACTTTGGTAATGATTTTGGTAAAATAAACAATAAAATATAATTTTATAATATGTGATAAAATTTGGCTAATGTAGTAAAATTTTATAACTTTAACGTGATACCATAGAGCACTGCAAAAATTAAAAATTTTCGTTCATTATCAAATTTATTTTTGAGCTTTGTATTATTTACTAAAAGTGTGGTAATAAGAACTGTATTTTTGAAACTCAGAAGTTTCAGCAAATAACATTTTATTGTTAATTTTACCAAATTCATTACCAAATCTCTTCGATAAAAGTTAACGAACTTTTTGGTGTTTCCTTAGAGCCAAAAACATGGTAAATTTCTTATATTTTGATAGTCTCTCAGTCGGTCAAAATATAAAAATTACCAAATTAATGGTTTAAATACCGCATATTTCAGTTTTATTAACCAGAATTAAGTGTTTTTTTAAACAGAAATATCATTACGAAACAGTGTGGTAATTGGTCTAGAATTTTTTTCTTCGTACAAGCAATCATTTATTTCGTTACGATTAACAGATTATCAAAGCGTGCTTGCATAAAATTATAAGAAAATTTTATTTTATTCACAAAATGATTCTAGCTTTTTTTTAAAAAAATATTGACTTTAAGAGAACGACGAGGAATGAGAACTAATCGTCTGGTACTAATCGACTCATTCATTTATTATCATTAATTATTGGTTATCAATATTCAATGGTGAGTGAAGTCGCCGAGTTTTAGTCATTAAAAAACTATATCCACGTCATTAAAATAATACTGAATAATTTGTTTTTGTATTTGTATAGCCTCTTTGTATTTTTTTTTATCATTTTAAAAGCATTTTATAAAACTCTGAAAATATATTATTGGTAAAATTTAAATTTAATGTGTTTTTCTGAAAACGCCTGAAGATATTTCTGTAAAAAGTGGGATTCTAATTTCCTTTCCTAAATGCACTCAATATATGACGAAAGGTTAAAAGAAAAAATTTTAACTAAGTCATATGAATTTTAAGATGTGAAATTTTATCTTAAAAGCCCCAGGCAAGGATTATCAATATGGTTTAGAAAATTTATTTTCAAAAATAGGCACAGAATCTTAATCATATCAAACCTGAGGCATTCTGACGGCAAAATAAAATTCTTTGCTCGGCGTTTTTAAGAAAGAAAATTCTTTCGTGTGTTATGAAAGCTCTTTGAATCTTAACTATAACTTTCTACGACATATGATTAAAAATATCTACAGATAAAATTTCAATTTGAGTCTTTTTTCTTTGCGGAATATATTTTTACCTGTGTGAAGATTACAGATTAAATCATGTCTAAAAATGTTAGAAATATTAATATTAAATTTAATAAATAAATGCCCAACGTTCTGTTTGAGATACGCAGAAATTTCCTGATTCAAAATGTGCGTTAACATATTTTTCGTAATAAAGCTGGCATTAAATTGTTCATTTAGGGTTTCTTGATGTAATTGGAGGGAAAAATCGGCTTTTAAATTTAAAAAGATCGAAACGCTAGCAAGCATTTAAGTAGATAATTTTAAATGATAATAGCAATCTATGTAAATAATAATTTTCGTGTTTTTTATGTTTTATTGTGCGTAATGTAAACACATTTTTTTTAATAAAATATTTTTTAGTTATTTTAAAGTTAATTGTTATATGTTTTTACAATTAATACGTGCTGTAAATTAGCGTTGAAAAATATGGAGTGAGTTTAAAGTCATGCGCATCAAAGTTTTACAATTCATAATTTAAAGAAAACTTCATGAATTTTTTATTTCCTCCAGGTACGAAGAATACCTATTCTTCAAACTGTTTTGAATGCTTATCAATCTGCGATTTCAGGTACAACGACTTCATTTGTAAAGCATTTGTTTTTCAAGGTGATGCAAAGAGAAGTGCAAAGAGAATTGAAAATTGAAAATTCGGTTTTTCGTAAGATTTGATTTGCTTTTTGATTGATAAACTCTAAGTATTGTTTTATGCAATCGTTGCGTTCTGTAAGTAACAAATCATTTTCCATAAAGCGGAGTGATGCTTCAAAATGTGTAAAAGTCATCAAAACTGTGTTTTTCAGTTTCTTACACTAAGCAATTCATAAACTGAATAGACAGTGATGCCATTTTTATTTGACGTTTCGTATTAGCTTACGAATTCACAATCACTATGGATCGAACGGTTTTCGAAAATTCATAATGGTGATTATAATTTAAGAACTAAATGTGTGATGGTAAAATTTGGCACAGTCAGAAATACAATAAATCTGGTAAATGTAAAAAGAAATACAATGCTATACTGAGAGTTGAGTTGGGATTAGAGCACAGAAAAAAATTCTGGTAATATTATTATATTGTATATAGTTTTGATATTTCTGTCTGGTTAAAAAAACACATAAATCTGGCAATAAAAAGAAGCATAAATCTGGTAATAAGAGCAAACATATACGGTATTTAAGCAATTTATTTAGTAGTTTTTCACTCATATGGTAACGGTTTAACGAAAATTCTGGTAAATTCTGGTTTTTCACGGTAAGTTTTACCATATTTTGGTAGTTTCTGGTTTTTCTTCAAAAAAGATGAAGAGTTTGCCATTTTCAGTGTAAAAAAAAGAAGATGATTCCAAAAAACAGTTGAAGTTTAATCATTAATTAGTTTCTTTCAATACAGAGTGAAAAGCTGCTTGATTAATTTTGTTTAGTAATCTATTCACGGTGTACATTTTTTCTTCTTCTTACAATCAAGCGTTTTGAATTATTATGGGACATTTATTCAAAAACAGTGATTACAATTCATATGTTGGAGATTTATTTTTATTCTTAAGTCACATTCTAGAGTGATTAAGGAGTTTTGTAAAAAATTTTCTGCATTGTTCAAAAATATCAAAGAAATTCATTTAAGATCATGTTTCCGATAAATTGAGAAACATTTATTTTATTTACGAAAATCGAAAACGGAATCTCATTGTCGCCGATTCAGTTTCAGAGTGTTGTGTAGCTACCACTATAACTGTTAAATTCCAATTCACTAGTATACAATTCACTGGTATTTACTAGTATAATTCCATTCCACCTTTTCATTGGCACCTTTTGATGATTGTGGACATTATTGGTGTAACCTAGTCCCACAACAGGTTTCCGAAATATTAAGAAACGTTTGTACTGTAATGAGTGATTAAAATTAGAATGAGATAGTACTGTGAAATGTTTTTGAGTAACACAGAGAGATGTTTCTGAATTATTCAGAATACATGTTTGAAAGCTGCATGCCCCGTGATACAACTGTACCCAACAACTCAAAGATGACATAATTAGATTATAGTCTCATGACAGCTGTATTAATGGCGAAAACGAAAGAGTCGATAGGCAATCCATTTTGGACGATGTAAAATCGAAAGAATTTCTGCTTTTATCGACAAAAATTGCAAAAGAAAGATGGCAATACAGAGTGAGAAAAGTGCATTTCCAATTTGGATAAGAAAAAAAGAAGTTTGAATATTGTAATTAAACTTATAGTTTGTTTCTCAAAGTTTGGTAAAAGGAACAAGCTTTAGTTATTTTCCGTTAGAGAACGATATTTCAAAAATGTTTTGCATCATCTCAAGTTACCCCTCTAAACATTTCACTTATTCTTTGCTGAAATCTTGCTTTATTTAAAATTCTCAAACTGTTGCTTTTACGGACCGCTAAACTTTGATGCACATGGCTGGGAATTTACTCTATTCATGAAGAAAATCTAATTAATAGACTTATTTATAATAAAATATAATATAAACTTTCGAAATTATAAACATATATATTGCATTACGAAGTTATTGTACATCTTTTTAATTTTAACTCAAGTAATATTTCAAATTTTTATGAATTTTCCCAAAGCCATTTTTTTCTGAAGAATTGCATATAAAAATGCAAGCACTTATACTTAAACATAAGAACTAGTTCCACAAAAAGTGCTCAACCTGTCAAGATGAAAATGATCAATTCGCTACATAGTTTTCCGTTAGAAAGCGTTTTGATTATCTTATACGGAATAAAAGGAAAACCATATCAAGAACTAAGCTATAACATGAAAATTTATGTATTATTAATATTAGTTTTAGTTAACTTTGTGCTTTACATTTGTAAAGCACATGCTTTACATTTGTAAAGCACAAAGTGTGCTTTACATTTGTAAAGCACAAAATTCACTTTTCACGTTATTTGTAACGTAAAAAGTGAAGAAATAATGTTGCTTAAACCGATTCAATGTTTGTCAACGATTTTGAACATTCTGTCAGATGCATGTGAGATCATTGATGTTCGCGATCCTCGTCACTATAGTTTCGCTTCTATAATGGTGAACATTTAGTGTTGTTGTTGTAAAAAAAAGCAAAAAAATATTTACCTATAAAAGCAGTTATATAGAAGAAACAGTAAATTTTGTTTTATTTAAAACGAATTCAAAAGTGTTAAAGATAAAGCTTTAAAATCGAGCTTTTTTAAACTTTCAAGAAAAATAAAATATTAATTTTTAAGCAATATGAGCAATATAAAGTATTATTTATAAGTTAGGATTAGCAAGAAATTACAAACACTTTTTGAAACACTAAATCAGTATTTGTGATTTTTGATACGTGTAATTAATATATTATGTAGTAAACATTGTAATTAAAAAATCTTTTTTCCTATAAGTAATATTTAACAGTGATTTATAAAAGTAATATTTTTTAAAAGTAAAATTTCGTACATAAACATCGAAGTAAACATAGTATGATAATTGTTTGCATTTGTAAATATAATATACTAGTTGATTTACTGGTTGCTAAGCTTAAACCTAAGTCAGACGAAAAAATGTAGAAAAAGATGCGTTATTTTTAAACTATATGTCTGGTTTTATAATTTAACAATTATGTAGGGAAATTTAATTAGCACAATGAATGCATGCAACTCAAATCACTTTCTCATAATGTCAAAAATAATGTCACTCAATAAAGTCATAATGTCACTTTCTCATAATGTCAATATTTAATATATTTTTGTCCAATGCCCACCTGATAAATGACCTTTCGTCATACAGGCATCTGAAGGGCAGATTTGTTGGCCACTTTTTCAGGGGTACCATATTAGATGGGCCAACGTTGCTCCCTCAGTAAGGACGAATAGAGCAGAGAATGAAAGAGCATCAATGACTTGCCCGGGATTAGAGCCCAGAACCTTTTTGATGCAAGGCCACTTCCCTGACCTTTACACAGGCCTGTCGTCCTTTATATTTAATATTGAATAATGAAAAACAAATTTTGTTTCAATTATAATTACACAAAACAAAACCTGGAAATAGTGAAAATAAAAAAGTTTATTATTATTATTATTATTTCAAAAGCACTTGATTATGCATCATTCCTCCTAATCACTAATGCATCAAAGATACATGTTATTATAGCAATAAAATAAAATTGCAATAATTAATCTCATAACAATAACAATAAATGCATCCAAACTGAAAAACAAATGACGTATGATAAAAAAATTATTTTCAATTAATTCCCTCTGTACTGAAACTATTAGAGACTAAAGAAATAAAGTATAATCAAAGAAGTGCAAATGTTATAGTAAACATAAAACCGTAAATAATGTTTGAAGTTAAAAAGGTATGCCCGGGGTTATACGACAGTCTCCTAATAATTCTAATAAGTTAATTAGAATCTGCCATATTCAGTTATTAATTTAACTATTCAATTATCTTGCATATAATAAAAAAGAGAATGAAGCAATACGAAAAGCTCCATTTCATTAGAATCACTTACATGAGGATTTCAGTTCATTTATAATTCAAAACGCATTAACATTTTAGCGTAAAATATTCAAAGAAATCTGACTAAATACTGAATAATTTCCTTTGTTCATATTCATTTGATTTCTTGATATTGCCTTATACTAAGATTACTTATATGCTTTTTAATATGTTAAAAGTGTTCAGTTTACTCTACAACGTTCAGCATCCCACAAAGTGTTTCAGTTTTCTGTTTTTTAGTAAAATGTTTTGCCGTTAAATATTAAGAAATAAAAACTTATTTATTTTTTTAAAAGATAATGAAAGTTAAAAATAATATAAACGAAATATTTTCGTATGTGTCATAAAAATGTTAACTGTAACGAAATATCACATTTTATTTTTTAGAATATAAAAATAGAGAGGTTTCTTACCATTTTCAATGTCATTTTCGCTTTTTACTGCTTTTTTTTTAAATTCAACCTTTATAAACACCGAATAGTTAATGAAATCAATTGACATAAAAACAAAAAAAAATGTCTTTCGGTTATTTGCATACATAAATGCAAATTGTGTCATAATTCATCATAGAAGTGCATCTAATCAAATGTACCATTTGAATAAATGCGAAATGGATAGAACATAGCTATATATTAAATTCAAGAATCACACTAAATAAATGAACAAGATTGCTAAACTTAACGAGAATCTCTGGGAGTAGTTAATTTTGAATCCTGTTTTTTAAAAATGTTTTAATTTTCTTTAAAGCCTCTTTTTAGTCCCTCGAGAAAAGGAGAGCAAAGTATTGTAAATTCTAAGCAAAGGTCGGTACATGTTCCTGCAAAGAAGTCGTAAAATCTTCCTTTTTTCTTAAAAAAAACACCAAATAGTTAAAAAGTAATAGACTTACAATCAACTAGAAATGTGCTTCTTTTCTGTTAAACTTTTAATTTACTTAGAGTAAGAAAATTTGTAATTTTTTTAAGCCAACAGGGACCGAATTAATTGAATTTTAAATAATGCTACTAGCATCTTTCAGTGTTTTTTAACCACATTACACGAAGAAAAAAAATCTTTTAAAGTTACTGTACTATAACATTTCTAGTTAAAGGAAACATAATTCTGAATAATAAAAGCGAAATATACAATATTCAAACCATTCATTTGGTAAGGTTTTTCAGCTCGTATGTCATCGGTTTACCAGAAATTATGGCCGTCAAAATTACAGGTCGTATTTTTACACGTTGCCGACCAGATGGCCGAGTGGTTAGCGTGCCTGACTGCGGAGCCGATGGTTGCGGGTTCGAATCCTGCTCAGGGCATGGATGTTTCTTTCTCTCTGTATTCTATGTCCCTTCTCCTTCGTGTGATTGTGTGAATGTGACCCGCCCTATAAACGGGTTTGTGGTTGTGAGACGTGGGCGACGCTGCTCCACCGCCGTGGCTTCGCCACAGGTGCCCACTGGGTAACGAGAAGAGAGTAGCAGTTCTGGNGACAGTCGTGTGGCTTGTTATTTAAGGCAAAGTGGAATTAATTTCGCGACCAAAATAAAAGGAAACAATCTGTTAAATTATTTTACAATGTGTAAGAAATAATAAAAATTAAAACTTTTTATTTTTAAATTTTAAAAAAAATCGAGCTAAATACCCGTTTTTCGTACTTTGTGAATAAAAAAAGAAAGTCATTACAAAACTAAATCATACACAAAACTAAAAGTTACATACCGACGCAATTTAAGAACTTAGTGGAAGAACCAGGTAAATGCCATTTTTAGTTGTATTTATGAATCAGGGAAAATAACTTAAAGTGTTTCCATCAATATGGGTATGTTCAATGTAACAGGATTGTTTTTCTTTCACTTTAATCTTAACTAAAATTATCCACATTAGTTTTTTGTATGATTGTATGACTTTCATTTCAAATTAGGCAGTGGTTCTAATTGCAAGGCATCGCAAAGCGATTGTCTGCGTAAAAATAAAAACCCTTGTAAGGCGGAGTTTTTAATTACATTGAAAAATTATGAGAAAAAGAGAGAAATTCGATTTGCGTAACATTTTAGACAGTCGTGTGGCTTGTTATTTAAGGCAAAGTGGAATTAATTTCGCGACCAAAATAAAAGGAAACAATCTGTTAAATTATTTTACAATGTGTAAGAAATAATAAAAATTAAAACTTTTTATTTTTAAATTTTAAAAAAAATCGAGCTAAATACCCGTTTTTCGTACTTTGTGAATAAAAAAAGAAAGTCATTACAAAACTAAATCATACACAAAACTAAAAGTTACATACCGACGCAATTTAAGAACTTAGTGGAAGAACCAGGTAAATGCCATTTTTAGTTGTATTTATGAATCAGGGAAAATAACTTAAAGTGTTTCCATCAATATGGGTATGTTCAATGTAACAGGATTGTTTTTCTTTCACTTTAATCTTAACTAAAATTATCCACATTAGTTTTTTGTATGATTGTATGACTTTCATTTCAAATTAGGCAGTGGTTCTAATTGCAAGGCATCGCAAAGCGATTGTCTGCGTAAAAATAAAAACCCTTGTAAGGCGGAGTTTTTAATTACATTGAAAAATTATGAGAAAAAGAGAGAAATTCGATTTGCGTAACATTTTAGACAGTCGTGTGGCTTGTTATTTAAGGCAAAGTGGAATTAATTTCGCGACCAAAATAAAAGGAAACAATCTGTTAAATTATTTTACAATGTGTAAGAAATAATAAAAATTAAAACTTTTTATTTTTAAATTTTAAAAAAAATCGAGCTAAATACCCGTTTTTCGTACTTTGTGAATAAAAAAAGAAAGTCATTACAAAACTAAATCATACACAAAACTAAAAGTTACATACCGACGCAATTTAAGAACTTAGTGGAAGAACCAGGTAAATGCCATTTTTAGTTGTATTTATGAATCAGGGAAAATAACTTAAAGTGTTTCCATCAATATGGGTATGTTCAATGTAACAGGATTGTTTTTCTTTCACTTTAATCTTAACTAAAATTATCCACATTAGTTTTTTGTATGATTGTATGACTTTCATTTCAAATTAGGCAGTGGTTCTAATTGCAAGGCATCGCAAAGCGATTGTCTGCGTAAAAATAAAAACCCTTGTAAGGCGGAGTTTTTAATTACATTGAAAAATTATGAGAAAAAGAGAGAAATTCGATTTGCGTAACATTTTAGACAGTCGTGTGGCTTGTTATTTAAGGCAAAGTGGAATTAATTTCGCGACCAAAATAAAAGGAAACAATCTGTTAAATTATTTTACAATGTGTAAGAAATAATAAAAATTAAAACTTTTTATTTTTAAATTTTAAAAAAAATCGAGCTAAATACCCGTTTTTCGTACTTTGTGAATAAAAAAAGAAAGTCATTACAAAACTAAATCATACACAAAACTAAAAGTTACATACCGACGCAATTTAAGAACTTAGTGGAAGAACCAGGTAAATGCCATTTTTAGTTGTATTTATGAATCAGGGAAAATAACTTAAAGTGTTTCCATCAATATGGGTATGTTCAATGTAACAGGATTGTTTTTCTTTCACTTTAATCTTAACTAAAATTATCCACATTAGTTTTTTGTATGATTGTATGACTTTCATTTCAAATTAGGCAGTGGTTCTAATTGCAAGGCATCGCAAAGCGATTGTCTGCGTAAAAATAAAAACCCTTGTAAGGCGGAGTTTTTAATTGCATTGAAAAATTATGAGAAAAAGAAAGAAATTCGATCCGCGTAACATTTTAGACAGTTGTGTGGCTCGTCATTTAAGGCAAAGTGGGATTTGTTTCACGACAAAAATAAAAGGAAATAATCTGTTAAATTATTTTACAATGTGTAAGAAATAATAAAAATTAAAACTTTTCATTTTTAAATTTTAAAAAAAAAATCTAGCTAAATACCCGTTCTTCGTACTTTGTGAATAAAAAAAGAAAGTCATTAAATAAGTACTAAACAACACTACGAAATCATACACAAAACTGAAAGTTATATACCGACACAATTTGAGAGCTTAGTGGAAGAAATAGGTAAGTGCCATTTCTAGTTGTATTTATGAGTCAGGAAAAATTAATGAATTCCATCAATATGGGTGTGTTCAATATAACAGGATTGTTTTTCTTTCACTTTAATCTTAACTAAAATTATCCACGTTAGTTTTATGTATGATTGCGTGACTTTCATTTCAAATTAGGCAGTGGTTAATAAATTAAGATGAAAAAATATTCGGCCTTTTAATGAATAAAATAGTTCAGGTACCACTTTTTTCTTCTTTCCCTGATTATAGTCTCTCTGAAAATGTCACTTATCGGGTTTTTCCACTCAGCTTTTCAATTTATGAAGCTGAAATTACTTAATATTCTTATTTATTGTTATTTGTTGCCTTTCTGGTGACTTTACGTTATTATATCAATCTAAGCACATTTTTCGTAATTCATCACATCAAAATAAGTATTAACTGAGTTAAGTATTACTTGGCATGATGATATTGCTGGCAATCAACTCATGATACTCAAAACTAAATACTTTAAAGCAATTTTTTCCTTTCGTACCTATCCTCTGTCCTTTCTTTATCCTCATACTTTTCAAGTACATATTTTGATGTACATATCTTTTTCAAGGGGCCTTAAGACACTTATTTCCCCAGTATCATTATCAAAGCGATTAGTATTGACGCAATTTTAACAGTCACCATATGTATCAATATAATACTTTATACCTATTTTAGTATATTTGTCACTAATTGAGTAACACTTGAACAATTGAATTTTGCGCGAAATACATTTGTCGGTGACGGCAAACTAAAGTCGAAATTATAAAAACCAAAGAGTTCTTATAAGGCCTTGATAAGGACTTTGGAACATGACTATTTCTCTATTTGACCTTTAATTTACTCTTTAAAATATTTATAAGTAGTGGTGAAAAAAATCATTTAAATTCTTATTCATTTAAATATTAATATACATACTATCTTTGCAAAAGCTGAAAAAATATTTTTTGAAAATGCGGAATTCAAGTTGTAGAATTCTTTTTGAAACTGCACCAATTATCTTATTACCAATAGTACATATTATCAAAATTAATTAGGCGTCATCTGCGTATGTCAATTTTCTACGATTCCCCTAAACGAATTTCCCTTAACCTTTTCTCCATTAACTTTGCTTTTTAGTTGATAGGTTATTTTTTTATTTAAATTATTATACATTATCAACAATAATTAAGCATGATTGTCGCTAATAATAGTATGACAATTTTTTACGGTTTTTCTAAGCGAAAAATACTTTTACTCCATTAATTTTCCCTTTTAATTATATTAGCTATGTAGCTTATTTCTTTTATTTTAATATGCATATATTACCTATATTAATTAAGAATCATAAGGGTTAATAATAGTATGGTGATTTTTTACGTTTCTAATCCTGAGTGAATTAGTATCCCGTTTCCAGTAATTTTGCTAATTTTTTATTTAAAATTCCGTTGATTTTAAATTATTTACTTTTATCTAAACATATTTTAAAAGAATTACTATAAACAAAATAAACAGGTGGCATCAGATGATACTTTAGAAACGTTAATTTGGTGATGTAGTCCTTAAATGCTACCACGTTCATGCTATTCATTGCATTTATCTTATTAAATGTTAAAGTGCACGCAATTAACTTTTTTTATCACTCAGAGCTATAAGCTTGCAAATATTACTGATGAGATCTTTACAATATTTTTAAAAAATGTATAGTTAAATTTAAATTAACCAATCAGAAAATCCCATTTCAGTCTTTGCTCAATTTTCTCAAAAGTTTCATCGTAGAATGTTCTAATCCTCGGACTGCGAATTATCTGTATGTCAAATCGCTTTCGGTCGGACATTTAAATTTTAATATTCTACGCTTTGAACCAGAAATTACAGCGTATATAAAAAATCAAAAATATTTAAACGTTATTTAAATAAAGAATGCAAACATTGATATACTGCTATGAAGAATATTAAAGTTATTTAATAATTTTTATTACCGTAACAAATCTTAATTTAAATATAATGTTTTTTAGGTATAAAATTATTTCCCAAAACAGTTTTCTTATTAGTGAAAAAATAGTACCACGTTGAAAAATTTTGGATGTCCTTATTTCGAAACAAAATAAAACTTACTTTATCAGTAAGTTATTTCGTTATCTATAGTTCCATCTGTTATATCCGGATTTCGATTCAAATAAAAAAAGATAACAGGCGAAAAAAGAGATGCGTCAAAACGCATTTAGTTTCGTAAACAACACGATGCACGCACTACTTTACTGAAATTCCAACCTTACTCTCTCAAATAAAACAACTTAGACGTTAAACCATAAAATCTGTGTCATAAACCCCAATACCAGACAGACCTTAATATGCTAAATTAAACCATAATATCGTCTCTAATCTAGTTTGAACTAGATTCTTTTAGGAGATAATATGGTTCAATTTTACGTCGTATAAGAATTACAACAAATTTAAATTATACAATGGTTCATTACGCTTCAATTTTTTAAGACTAAGTTACATAATCAATGTCAACAAAAAAAAGTATTTTTAGCTATAGAATAGAATTTAAAATTGGAATTTAAATACTATAAAAAGTTTTTACTTTCATTACGAATGATAAATATGAATGATGAAATATAAATGATAAAAACGAATGAATGATTAAGATGATAAAGTATGGTCAAAACTACCAGAATATGCTAATTACTGAGTTCTATGGGAATACTCAAAAGCACGATAATTTGAACCAAAGCGTATTCGTAATGATTTTGGTAAAATTAGCAATAAAATATTGTTTTATAATATGATATAAAAATTTGGTAAATGTGGTAAAATTTGGAAATTTTATATTACCTTAGAGAATGGTATAATATTAATTCAGTTACTAATATTATTATACTTATATTATTATTACTATATTATTATTATTATAATATTAATTAAGTTACTTATGAATTACTATTTTTTAATAAATGTGCGGTAATAAGAACTATAAATGTGAAAAGCAGAATTTCCGGTATACCATTACCATATAAAAGGAAAAATTACAAAATAAATGGTTTAAATACCGTATATTTTTGCTTTTATTAGCAGATTCGTTTTTGAACCAGAAATGTCATTATCATACGAGTACGGTAATTTTACCGGAATATTTTTATCCGTGTATTAAATTATAATATTTTGCGAATTACGCCCCCCTTAATATGGTATAAATTTGAAAATTTGAATAATATTATTCTTATTCTACGATATTATGATATTGATACTTTCAGACAATACTTTCTTACTCAAAAAATGTTCTGACATTCTGATGTACTCTTCATAGTTATACTATTTATAGTTATAGTGTTACTATTTATTGTTAAAGTAAATATTTTTTAATAATATTCAATCAAACCAGATCCTTGCAAATAGTCGCCGTCATTTTGCGAATCGTCTGGCTAATCAGGAAAATTTCAAGTATTTTTAAACCAGCCCACACGTTTTGGTTTTATTGCAGAGAACCTACATACGTTTAGTCTTAAAAAAATTATCCTTAATTGCTCAATATCATTCAATTATCCGAATTTATTTTGCAGTTTACAATAAGTTCATTTGTTAAAGACTTGTCCTAATTAGCCTAATTAAATATTTATTTTAATAACTAGCACAAATTCAGCCAAAATAAGTAATTCTTTGAGCATTTTTAATTCGCCTAAAGACAGATGGGTCGATAAAAACTTTGGCATGCTTGAAATAATAAGCTTAAAAAACTTAATAAGATTGGAAAATACTGTAAATTTTGCGAATGTTAATAATTTTAGACTTTCACCAAGAGTTTGTTTTCTTTTTTTGTTTTTTTTTTCAATCAGAATAAGGCGCATGCATATATTAATATTTGTTTTAAAGTCCTCTAAAATCTGGCATTCAAAAAATCTTGAAAACAAGTACTTGGGTGAAAAATATATAAACAAGTACTTTTGAAAGTTGATTTTAGGTGTGAAATTTAAATAAAGTGACTTTGCACTGAGCATTATTTTAATAATTATTCAACTGATACATTTGTTGTTTGCAAATTATTGTACGTAAGTGTAAGTAGTAATTATATAAAATTATTTATGAAATGTTTTTCTTCAAGGTATCCGACTAATTTCAACAACTTTTTTTAAAAATATTAGTGTAAAATTCTTAAAAACTAGTTTATTTCTTTTATTATTTTCAAAACCTTATAAAACTAGCAAATAAAGTATTATAATTATTATTATTTTTAAATAAATGGCCATTTTTAGGTAAAAATTAGGCACTTTTTAGCATATACGCTAAACACAGTAAAAAAATTAATTTCTATCGCCTAACAAAAAAATTATTTTAGTATTTTATATAGAAAGCTATCAACTATGTTTCGAATTATTATCTTAAAAGCAGGCACTTATAATCTTGAGTTAGGGATAAATGTAATTAAAAAGCAAATTTTTAAAAATTTCAACACCTCTCTCTGTGAAAATATATGCATAAATATGAAGTTCTGCATTTTTTTTCAGTCTGTAGTTCAAAACACATGTGTTGTAATCATAAACACTTATGAAAAATTGTAGACAACTATTTTAAAACCAGCATGAGACATTGCGTTTAAAGTGGTGTAAAATGTGGAGAAAAAGAATTATTTTGAAAAAAACGCATCCAAAGACTTAAAATTATTGCTCTATCCACTATTATCACCTTACACAAAAACTGCACAAAAGTAAAACACAAAAACTTTCACAAAAATACAGTATTTTAAGATAACTAAGATTACAGGTATTCTAAATTTATGATAAACTCAATTTCAAAAATTTTGTCGTAATACAAGTTCTTGCAATTGTCAGAGATACCTTAAAGGCAAATGTTATTTAAATTTTTATCATGCGAGTCTCTATTTCTTTGAAATTCATTCCAAAATAATATTACGGTAAATTTTAAATAAATTTCTATTTATCTACTAACTTTTTTAAAGACCGTCGTTAAAAATATTAAAAACCATCAAACTTTTGCTGATGGATAAAAGTGACAGTCTTTAATGAAGATTATCAGTTGACCAACATTAATGGATAAACGTCGTTAAAATATTAAAAACTGTTTAAAAAATCTCAGGCAAAAAAAAATATCATTTGAATAAAACAAATTTCTCAATCTAAAATTCATGTTAAAAGAAAATTGAAATCTTTTAGATTAAAAAATAAATTCTAATTTCTTAAAAATATCTTCTGATTTATAATTAAATCGATTTTATTGCCTTTGATGTTTGATCTGAATTACCTTTTGAATAATACATGTTTAACAAATAATGCAAATTTAACAAAAAATTCAGAAAAAATATAATATAATGAATAATTCCAAAATGCGCATACGATTGTTCAACAATTTCGATATTTAAAAATTATTACATTTTAACTACATTAAAATATTATTTAAATATCAAAATATTCAAAACAAAATAATTAATTTAAGAATAGCTGTATATGATTCAGACAATTAAGATCAATTATTTCGAAATAAAATTTGAAAAAAATCAAACTTACTATAGCCAGTTTCTAACGAACATAATTTCTTGAGGAAAAGGAAACTAAACTGCTAAATAAAATGAATTCAAAGAAATTTTATGAATGAGAGTTTATGGTACTGCTTTTAAAAAAAATGAAAAGAGAGATAGAACAAAAGAATAATTACTTCATTGTTTAAAAAAATTTTATCTTTAGTGCATTAAAATTTTATCTGGTTTGAAAAGTCAGTTTTCTTGTAAACATTCTGTTCCATTTGACAAACAATTGAGAGATACATTTAGGCATATAAAAGCAACACTTAACACAAATTAATTGATGCTTCATTGTCTTAAAAACTTTTATCTCTAGTGCATTAAAATATCATCTGGTTTGAAAAGTTATTGTAATTATTACCAGTTACATTATATGTAATTATTACAAATTAATGAAATTACATTAAATAACATGAAATTATTGAAAATTACTGAAATTATTACCAGCATTTCTTAAAAGCCATAAATATGTTCAATGGTTCATGAACTAATGAAAAATTTATTGTATTGGTACAATAAAATATTGCCAGATTTGAAAAGTAAGTTTTCTTACAAAATTGCTTTCATTCAACTCTAAATGACAAAGAAATAATGAATTACTTTTAGGTGAATAATATTTGAAAATTTGTTTGGGTAATTTTTTAAGCAAATTGATTGAATGTTTGTAATCAAAAGTTAATTTTGATGGTTTACAAAACTAATGCTTATTCATTTTAAAATTACTTTTTTCTTCTGCAGTTAAGGCTTAAAAAGCAATTTTACTAACATATATGATTCATTGAAAACATGCGATAAAAACAGGCATTACAAAACCTTATTACAGACATTTATTTAAAAAATAGACCTTTATATGTTAGTAACTCAAAAGTTTGATTTTTTTATCAACATTGAAAAGAAAATGTACTTGTAAATCTGATTTCTTTCAACAGGAAAAAGAAATTCTGAATTCCTTTTAGGCATAATATATGTATTTGAAAACATGTTAGGACAATTTGGCATTTTTCTAAACAAATTATTTAAAAGTTTATGCTTTAAAATGGTTTTTAAATTTTTTTTTGAATTAATGCTAATTATAAAATCACTTTTCTCTGATGCAATTAAGTGTTAGGAAATTTGAGATATCATTTTGCTTGAAAACATAATCCTTTTTAACATTCAACGACAACAGTTATAAATAATAATTGGGGCGTAATATAGGAGGAATCAATAAGAAGAAATGTTTAAAACAAATTAATTGAAAATTTACATTTAAAAAAATTTTGTATGATTTTTTAAGTGATGCCAATTTGTTGTTCGAATTGATTTTCTCCGATGCATTTGAAGGTTATAAGGTTTGAAAAATAAGTTTGTTGGTTGCGGTCTTCTTCAACGCAAAGAGAAGTTTAATTATGCAATACTTTGACACATCCTGAGTTCCATAAACAAATGGAATAGTTTTTAAGCAAATAAATTGGATTTCATATTCAATCAAGAATTATTTTTTATGATTTTCGAAACATAAATTCAGTGTTAAAAAAGGTTTTGAAATCGTTAATTTTCTTCATTTCATAGATTAATAAAACAACTTAAGAATAATTGAAAAAAATAGTCGATTTTTTTTGCATACGAAATTGTATAAAGGGGCCAAGAAATCGAAATATAAAAATTTTAAAATAGGTATTAATAAAATTCATTCAGTATTTAATCAAATAGCTTCCTGAAAAAGTGTTAAAAAAAGTAGTTATTTAGCTGTGAAATGTGTATTTGCAACACTAATAATAAGATTCTAAAAAAGTAAGTCAAAGATTAAAATTTAATAAATCTTTCATAAATTATTGTAATGATTTTTTCATTATTTTTTTACACTTTTTAAGCACTTAAATTAGAATGGGAAAAAAATAATAATTTTGGAGACAGATCTGATTTTAAAAAAATTTCATTATTTTAAATAACATAACTATTTATTATCTATTTTTGTATGGAATATATATTAACTAACTATTCTGTTAAATAATTGTAACAAATTATTATTATTAATGTTTGAAATACACGATTTTTGTAATAACGTGCAAAAGTATTTTCAAGCGTGTAATATTTTAACGAAGATATAGGGAAACCTGTGAAATGTAATGCAAATCTAAATTTCGACCGTTCTCGTTGCCTGCTATCCACAATTTATTGATAACTTCTACATTTAGAGGGTCAAAAGATAAGGCTGGTAAATAAGTAAATAAGTCTAAGTTAATTCAGAGAAATTGCTTTCATTTTGTGTCTGATTCCATAAAAAAAATACGACCCACACATGTTTACTTATTAAAGATCTATCCAAGAATCATAAAAATTGATTCCTAGTTCAATAAAATCCTATAACTAAATCAAAAGTTATTCACAGAGCATTAATTTTTCAGAATACTGAAAGACATACCGTACTGAAGAACTAAAATAACTACTTATCCAAATAAAATCCCTGAAACGAATACTTCACTTTAAAACGAAATTAATACTTTTAAACTGTTTGTTCGTAATTCGAGCTCCTTATCATGTATATGACAAACTTAATATTTATATTGTTTGAACGTCCATGAGAGATACATCACCTAATTCACCTTAGCACAAAATTACATGAATAAATTTTCTTTTCATCACTACACCGGAAAACAAATCTGTTAAATTTACAGAAACAAAATATCAGCTAGTGTGGCCATATAAGACAGCTTATTTCTTAAAAAAGTACTGTTATTTCAAAAAGGACTTCTGTTTTCAAGCAGATGAATACTGTTATTTTATGATGCAAAGTCTGTTATTTTAGCAAGAGGAAAAAAATCTCTAAAATAACTGTCAGCATAGCGGTCGGTGCGAGTGAAGAGCAGAATTCGTATGAAAGATAATAATCAGTCTGACAATAAAATAGAGTCGAAATTTTATTCAAACGATGTTCAAAGCATAAAATAATTTCTGAGGCAATTATAGAAAATAATGATGTTTTGTTGTGATGGAATGTTTTGAAAAAAGATAAGGTTATCTTACTGTAAGCAAAACTACATGGAATAAGCCGGAGTTTGAACTAAGTTTTAATCCGATTATAGTTAGGTGAAAAACAGAGAAAAACTGTATTGTTAAAGAAAAAGAAAAAGATTTAAGCTGTCAAATGTAAGGAGAAAGTCTATAAAAAACAGGAATTTATTGTAGAGCGCAGGTAACGATTACAAACAGAAAAAAATCTAAATATATCTTCAAACAGGTTTTTTCTATAAGCAACTATGTTATTTTTTCTGTGGAATTTACAATTATTTTTTACTAATAAAGGTGTTTGAAATTTTGACATTTTCGAACCACATTTTATACTAAGAAGATGTTAACATATTTAAACAATTCCTGTTTTGACTGTAATATATTTATTATATGTAAAATACAATGAGCTGTTATTTTAAACATGAAACATGACTCACTCGAGTTTATCTGGCAAAATGAGCTATTTCTATATTTTGCAATTAACACTCATTACCTTCTCATAAAATTGGCATAATTTCAAGAACAAGTGCATTTATCTACCACGAACCGGAGCTCAGAGTCTTTTGTCAAAAACTTTTATATGATAGGAAAGAAAGAATGGTTTGACTTCCTTTCTGTTTCGCTCAATCCGGATACTAAATGTTGCCAGAACCATTATGACAGCTAATATTTTGTATCTAAAAATTCACTTGCACAGGTTGAAAAATAACTGACATCATCAACATCCTTGAAGATTCAAATCTTTTGTTACGGGCCATGAAAGTATTTTCAATTTGGCACTGTTATTGCCGAAATGATAAAGCTGCAGAACTAAAGCTTTGAAATCTTCAATTTGAGTTTTTTTCCGAACTTGACGTGTCATCATACTATTCTTCTTATAAGTCTCAGTAAAATTTAACTGTTCGTATTTTTTTAAACCATTGCGATTCACATCAATCATTACAAACTTGGGGATTTTGTTTTTTCGTTCTCGTCACATTTTTCTCTGGGACTCGTTTTTACGATAGCGTCATTTTATGCCATTGAAGAATCGCAATTCCATTCATAATACTAAATCTCATTTCAATAAGAAAGGATTAAATAATGTAAGATTAATCGATTAAAACGATTAATTTAATTCAAAATAAATATCAAAACTTAAACTATTTAAAAATTGTTCAATTAACCAAGCATCAACAAAAACTTGAATAGTTTATAGCATAGTGTGCTTGATATTAAATATTCTCTTTTTTGAAATAGTTAATGGCTTAGCTAAATTGTTTTTTACACTATATTCTCTGAAGTAAAACTTCTTGTTTATCCGAATTTATAGCGATTTGTATCAGTAATTAGTTGAAAATACTTTTATTTTCGGTTTTTGTTGTGTTTTCGTTACATTTTAGCTATACACGACCAAATGATTAAATTAATAGTAAACGATGAAACGAAAAAAAAACTATTTAAAAATTGCTTGATTAATCAAGCATTAATCTAAACTAGAATTGATACAGTTTAGTGTGCTTTATCTATACATATATTTCTCTTACACGGCGACAAAAAAAGTCTCATTACAACTCCCCGAATGGCAAAGCTAGAAAATCGACCAATGATTGTTGCTAAAAATGTCACATTCCAAATATAGCTGAGGTGGCTCAACATATAGCGCTTTTAAAAACGGAAACTGAAATAACCAGAGGGAACTTTCTCACCAAGTGTGATCTGCTGATGACAACCTAAACAATATGGAAATGAATGGGAGGAAACTGGATCCTACTGATTTTCCGGCCAATAAAAATGCTCCGACAACAATGGAAAACAGTGTCAGACCATTATGATTTTATGTTATATAGAGAAACGTTTTCTTATAATACTAATTTTTTTTTTCAAAAAAAAAGTTGCTATATGGATTTGAATGATTGTTTTGAATTCTTAGAATTTTGTGGCGAGCGTTAGCGAGCAGGGGGAGCAGCCCTCTAGTATTAAATATTTTTTTGCAACAATTAATGACTCAATTGAATTATTTATCACACTAAATATGTCTAAAATTAAACTTATTGTTGTTTTTTTTTAAATTACATAAATTTACATCAGTCATTAGTAGATTTTGATTTTTGTTTTCTATTCTTTTTTTTCTCTATTCTGGGTTTTTATGAGAATTGAGTTTAACCATTATGCTATTGAGAAGCCACAATTTCATTATCAATATTGTATCTCATTTAAAAAAGAAACGATGTATTATTTATAATAAGCAATCAAACAATTAAATTTACGCTAAGCATTGCAAGATTTGAGATTTTTTATTCGGCTTAATTGCTTTCTGAAAAAAACTATTTTTTCTTCATGCAGTCTATGAAAGCGATACATTATTGCTAAAAAAATCGCTGTCAAGCTCCCTAACCATAAAATGCTAAATTAAATTAAAGTTTAACTTTAATTAATAATAAATTTATAGAAAAGTTATTAGATAATTTAATCTTTTAGTTTCAAAGCGATTATTACTGAAATTAAATACCATATTACAAACACACACTGTTAGAAGTTTCTCAGACAAAATGGTTAAATATCAATTTATTTAATTTCTATTTTACCACATTCAAACAAAACAACTGATAACTGTAGAAAAAAACCGTCTAATAACTTTTTTCACTTAATACGGTTCAGCAACCAGAGTTTTATGGTACAAACTTGGCCCACTCAATGAAGCAACTCAGTTCCATGCAGCTAGACGTTATAGCCGAGAAAGCTAATCTTTCAATCTCATGACCTACTGAACGAAGGCTCAAATCCCTGCATTGCGACCGCAATATTTTTTTCTTTCACTCATGCATAGATGGCAGCACCATGAAGCTGTTTTGCACAAATATGTCTGGTTTTCCTAGCTCTTAAGATGGTGAAACAACCAGATATTCATTTTATAAAACACAACTCAACCACAACCTTTTTTAATGCCCATTACCTAACGAAAACACTAGCTCCAATATCATGCTAAATTTATTTTGTACGTCTTTGAAACCAAGCTAGTTGTAAAGGGTTAAAAAACCGCATAGTTTTGTATTCATGGTTTTTTAACCATACTAATTGTAAACGGTTTCAAAACCGTGAAGGTAATAAATGTTCATTACCGTAAACTTGACGGTTAATTGGATGGTCAGACAGCTGCTGGTTATTTTACCATAATTTTCGAATGAAACTTTTTCACTGTGTAAGAAAACGATATTGATAAAAACAACATTTCTTGTTTCTCAGTGACATTAGGATGAAAAGACAAAATTCTCTAGGAAAACTAAGCTAGAGAGATAGAAATTTATTATTAAACCTTTCTTCTTTTGAAGAACGTGACCATTTATTCTTGACATTAAATTTTTTAATAAATCTCCTTTTAAATGAATTATGAGCAAATTTTAATTTAAATCTGAAGGGAAAATATTGTAATTATGATTTATTATTATGTACTGTAATTATGTATTGTAATTATGTATTGTATTTATTAAAGTAAATATATTCCATAAATCCTTTGAAAAATATTTCTCTTTAAAACAATCTCTGAAATGTGTGTTGAACCTCCTAAATAGTTTCTCTAAGTGCATTTTTTACATAAAATTATGAAATAAAAATAAAAAATGACTGACCACATAAAAGCCTTTTAATACCTAAAGTTTCTAAAGATAATATTAACTTTCATTTTGTTTTTTGTTGATGTATTTAAGGATGTTAGAAACAGTCGTTTTTAATAGTTAGTCGTTTTTAATAGAAACAGTAGTTTCTAATAGTTTAAACATTGAAAAAATAATAAAATTTTGAAACTTTGTTAGCTTTAGAAAACACGTTTCAATGCGTTTTCCTGAAGTATAATTCATTTTATTGTCTCTTTCTTCATACAAAAGCATAGAATAAGTTGCGAGTTTTTACTCAATTAATGATAACTTTAAAAAAATTACTCATACGAAAGTTGAGTAATTTTTACTCATATTACTCATACGTATTATTCTAGTTTAAGTAGTAATATTAACTTTTACATTTTTATAAAAACTATATTTTGTACAGGTTTTTGTGCTAAAAACTAGTTGTTGCCATATAAATGTTTCAAACAGTATTGTTAAAAATATTGATATTATGGCTAGATGTTGAAATAATTTTTCGAAAAAGGCAATAATTAAAATACCCATACGTAGATACCCAGTTCGATAAGAGAGTCGTCTATTTCTGTCACATTGGAAAAAAAAACAGGTGCATTAACAATAATAATACAAGAATAAGTTGTTTACAATGCTTTAAAAGTGTTATATTTCGAATTACCCTATATCGTGATGATCAAGGGGATAATAAATTTGATTTGTTTAACATTAAAAATACATTTTTACACTCTTAGAATAATCTAGTATGCTTTATGGGCTAATTAGCTACAACTTAAATAAATTTTGTTTTAAGGGTAACCATAGTATCGGGAAATTAAGTTTAAAAAGTATGTATTATAATGGTCAATCTTCAAGGTTTTCCTTATGTTATATAATATATAANTACTTTCGTCTATTGAATGCCGAAATATTTATTTATCGAAATAAACTTCTGAAAAAAATAAAATAAAAAAAAGTGAACAAAATGTAATAAAAAATTTTGAATACTCTTCACATAAAATATTTGTAGAGTATTTAGAAAGAATATTTTAAAAAGAACTTATTTCGTTTTCTATATGTATTCAGTATGTATATATATATATATATATATATATCTTAATCATTATACAAGAGACATCCAAGTGCTTCTGAATAAATATTTGGGAAAATCTCTGCGAAATTATCCCGATGACTTCTTGAGTTACACGCAAAAAGAGAACATCAGTAAATTCAGTTGGTTCATTAAATAGGTCGAGGGAATAATATGGTCCTCACGGCTCAGTTTAAGAGAAAATTTAAAACATTAATTCTTGCGTACTTGAAATCCAAATATAGAATAAGAAACGAGGAAGCGTGGTTGAGTAATAAATTAAGAAGAGGATTTCGATAAGAAAATTACGTAAAAGAATAGATTTTTGTTTAATGTATACATGGAGATATTGATATTGTGGTTCAGCATTCTCTTTACTTTCCAACAGTTTTTCGAGTACCTTTCTGTCAAGAATTATTATGTATTTCATATATTATTTCTATACTGTTAAGAATTTGGAATGCATTTAACTCTAATATCGTTGAAATTCACCGCAATTGCTATACGATGAAAAGATGAATCACATAATGGTGAAAATCAATCCCATTTACTTTTAATTGCGCCTTATAATTTCCTGGATGTGTGTGAAACAAATGTCCAACAATATCGCATAAACTATAACCATTTTGCCAAAAATCACTAAAAAAGATGAAATACTCAATTTTAAAAACAATCACTAAAGATCAAACAACAATACAATCACTAAAGATCAAAAACAAACAGACAATACACACAAAAAGCAATTTAAATTTGCAACACAAGAGAGCACCTAAGAAAAATTTTTGAAATAGCTTAGAGACATTCAGTTTGAAACTATGATAAGTAGATTCCTAATATGATACAAATATACCCATCTTGCATTTAATTATACCTATAGTTCAACTGAAACAGAAGACGCTCTAATTTAATAACTTATCAATTTTTTTGAGTTCAAGGTACTAATATTACATCGAACCATTTTTTAAAAGTATATGCAAATAGATGTTGGAAGACATTATATAAAGTAGTGGAAATTTAACTTTCTTGGATGTGCTAGGGATATTTTAAAACCTAATAAAAGTGAAATATTATTGAATTTATTATCTTTCTTGTTATGCATTCATTTTGTGATAAATAAGGGCCTATTTTATAGTTCGGTTGCATTGTTTCAGTTATTGAAATAGCTTAGCGACATTCAGCTCTAAATATTGAGTGTACAAATACCGCTTATCCACAGAGGAGTCATAAAAATAAGACGGTAGCCGTCTAAAATTGGTTATAGAAACAATACGGGGCTTGTTCCACAAATTTGAAGCATTTAGCGATTCTCACTTAACCCCGTCCTTGAGGAAGGATCATTCATCACTGAGGCTAAAAGGAAAGGCGTTGACAACAGTGTTTTTCTGCAGTCACATGATCTCATTTAAGTTCACACAATATGTTTTAGAGATGAAGTTTTAAAAACTGCATGGTATATTTGAACCGATTTACTTTTTATTATTAGGAAGGTAATTATTTCAGATTGTACATCTCAATTAAATTCACACAGTATGTCTTCAAAATGAATATTTAATAACTGTTTGGTATAATTGAATTGGTTTACTCCCCACTCAACTGTTATTAGGAAGGTAAATATTTCATATCGTCTTTTAGTTGCATGACCTCATTCAGGCACACACATTTTGTTTTCGAAATTAATATTTAAAAATCGTTTGGAGATATTAGTTCGATTTATTTTCTCCTAAATTATCAGTTTAAAGGTAAATATTTCGGATTGTTCTTCAGTCACGTGATCTCATTTAAGATGACACATCTTGTTTTTGAAATAAATATTTGAATATTGTGTGGAGATTGGATTAACTCGATTTATTTTCTATAGAATTATCATTTGAAAGGTAAATATTTCAGATTGTTCTACAGTCACATGATCTTATTTGAGCTCACGCATCTTGTTTTTGAAATAAGTATTTAAATATCGTTTTGAGATTGGATTAATTCGATTTATTTTCTCCTGAATTATCATTTTAAAGGTAAATATTTCAGATTGCTCTTCAGTCACGTGAACTTAAGATTACACGTTTTGTTTTTAAAATTAATATTAAGAACTCACTTAGAGGCATTAAATCCACTGATTTTTCTCTGAATTATTATTTTAAACGCAAATATTTTATAATGTTCTTCAGTCACGTGTTCTCACTTAAGCTCACACATAACACTGCGAAGATTACAGAAAATAGTACCACCGTCACTCAGGGTGCCAGTACTTTTTACCGTAAAATCCCTTTTTGCCTTTAAATTTCAGGGAACAAAAATTTTGATATACCGTAATTTTAATACTAATGTTACTGTAAAATCACTGCTTCATTGTCATTAAATAAATATAACTGTAACAATTACGGTATGAAATTTTACGGAAAAATTTACCGTATCAATTTTACCGTAAAATAGATTTTTAGGATGATGTACTCAGGGTGCCAGTTTTTTTACCGTAATTTGATCCGGAATTTTAATTTATTGAATCGGTTTATTTTTCTCCTGAATTATTACTATAAAAGTTAATATTTAAAATTGGTAAATTTTGCAATAAGTTTTTAAAAGAAGAAAGAATGAAGAGAAATAAAGGAAAAAATAAGAAATAAAATATTTTTATTTTTTCATATCTCAATCATTCGCCACATTTTTCTGCAAATTTAGTGAAATCAAAATTAAGGTCATTTAAAAAGAATATCTTTGTGAAAAGGATTTTTTCAATATATTATATTTTTTACAAATAAATATTTCTAGTAAACGATAATGCATTCGTTTAAGATTTTAATTCTCTTTGAAAGGAAAGATAGTTGCGATGATATTAGAGGAATCCAGTTTCATCAAATATTTGAGAATTCGTAATTATCAAAAACCATTGAATTTTTGTGACTGTCAAAACCAACACAATTCTGCTCAAGAATTGAAGAATTGTCAAAGATCAAATCTTCATTTCTGAGAGGGCTGAGCAGTTATTTCTAAAAGCATAAAAATTACTTACAGTTTAAGTCCCTTCTATTTTTTTTAAATCCTTAATTCCTTCTTAATGTTTCGAATTCTGTAAAAAGTATTACACTTGTTTTTCCGACACTTGAAACAACCCTGGTAATGGGATTTACGGTAATTCCTTAAAATGCATGTTTGAGATCAATGACGTAAATTCCTTAATTGGAACTTGTAAAATTAGAAAAGATTAGCGTGTTCTATATTGACACAAGATGTAAACTGAACTAGCGTAATTTTGAATTATATTTTCTTAAAACAATGTTTTTCAAACAATAAACTAAATAGCTATACCCAATTCCACCCATTTAATTGAAAATTTATTAGCGTGCATAAATTGAGTTGCCATTACACAAATAGGTTTTGTTTAATTAAGTGTAAATCCACGGTTTTTTTATTTAATGTGGGATTGCGAAATCTGGGTTTGGAGTATTTGTTATTTAATGTGTAATCATAATTTTTAAATAAAATTACAAAATTTTCATTAATGATGGAAAAGAAGTTAAATTTGTAAGAAATGTCAATAAAAATTGATGTAGTTAACTACTGTATTATTTTCAGATGACTTTGTAGTGGAGTCTTACTTGAAGTCACCTGAAGTCTTACTTGAAGTGATTAACAAAATGCTTGATTTGTTTTATATGATTTGCTTTATATGATTTATTTTATTAGTTGTTAATTTAGAGCGTGTAAAATATTGAACAAATGTTGATATTTTTATTTTAACTGGAGCTTAAAAATTTTCGCTCAAAAACCTTGCTTTTTATGAAATAATCACAATGATGTTCTCCTTTCAGCAAAATAATTTGAGTAAAAATGAATAACCCATCATAAAATAATACAACAGCATGTTTACTTATAGTTCCATTTTAAAGTAAGTCATTGGCGTGTGTATATGATTTCTGATCGAAAGAAACGTTGAAAATATTCCTACAAAAAGGTTTATTATATATATATATATATATATATNATATATATATTAACGGATTGAATCTTGCATCATAAACTGAAATGAATTATCGCCATCTTCCTACCACGCCTTACGTAACAGAAAGGTGGGGACGCTTAGTATTCAAACGATTGATATTTTAAACAAATTCTGCTCAAAAATATATTATTCATATACATTAATATCGGTACTTATACAGGGAAACCGATTGCAGTTTTGAAATCAGCAACATGAAAATAAGATCCGTTAAAAAATCTCGTGCAGCAGAAAACGAAAATAAATTGTTCGTCAGTATTATCACTTTATTATTATTTGAATATTAACTGAATGTAATTAATTGAAATTAGAATGTAAACTGAAGAACAAAAACCTTTTTTTTTTTCAGCTGAATTCCCTTTCGCAACATACCTTGTCGTCAATGGAGGCAGGAATGATGTGGCGCAGAAGATGCAAGCCCTAAATTCAAGTCCCTCACCCGATAGGGGGCGACAGCTACATTTCACGGGTAACTTCTATTTGAATCAATATTATTTGGTAATTTTAACTTTAATCTCGTATTTTCACTTTAAGAAAACAAATTCATTACCTTTAAAAAAGTTGCTTTTCTTGGGAGTCTCTAGAATGTAACGAACTAATTCCTTTATTTGCATTACAAGTTACAAATAGCGTAACGCAAGATCTTTAGAATTATTTTTTGTTCCTTTATGCTACAAACGTAATTCAATGTCTTTTGAATTTTTACTTACGCTACCTGTAACGTAACTCAAGATAGAACTACAAAAATTGCATTTTAAAGAATTACGGATCAAATTGCGGTAAAAAATACCGGCACTCTGGTTATTGGTTCTTTTTATTATAAAACCCATTTTCAGATAAACATATTACGGAACGAAAATAATCTGATCTAACATTATTTTACAATAAAATAACTGAATCACTTTAATCAAATAAATATTACTGTAAAAATTACGGTATATTATTTTACGGTTTCATGGATTTTTCGGTGAAAATGGATGCTACGGTAAAAATAGATTTTTCGGTAAAATGAATGTTATTGATGGATTTTATTTTGGCTACTGCCATTTTTCTATTTTTATTTCTTACATTTATTTTTAATGGTACGTTGGCAACTCGTCGTTTCATATTTCAAATCACTATTGTTTTTTCTCATTCCGGTCTATCAAGTCTTCTGAATGGGAGCCTATATTTAACTGCTTGAACCATGTCGACTTCTATTTCCACCTGCATATTGTTTGAACCAATGAAGTTTTTTTTATTAAATATTACTGCTAAATTAACATATTTACAAAATATTTTCGATAAATATATTAACTAATTTTATTAACTAATTTAATTAATTTAGCCTCGCATTCAGTATGGTGGACAGAATTTTTGCAAGCAATGACTTGCACTGGGATACGATTACCCGTGTACAGGGATCGATTTGCACTTATTCCAATTAATGGTTTGGATATTAATTTATTAAAAAGAGTTTAACATTTAAGAAATTAGGAAGTATTTTACAGGGATTTACGTATTTTCTTTCTGTTAAACTGCTGAGTCTCCTATGAATATTTTCTACACTTTTACAGAAACTTTTAACTTGTTATTCTCTGCAATTTTTCATGAGACTTCTTATAAATGGTTTAACGTATGGTTAATTACGTATTCCTGTTATAAACTTACTCGTTACTAGTTTTTTAACTTATAAGTAAACTTAAAGCGAAAAATTTTGAAAACTGCTAATGTGTATTTTTCTTAGTCGTAACAAACAAAAATATGACAAAAATTATTTGTATCCTTAAAAGGTATTATAAAAGGTAAAAACAAACTTCCGCTAAACAACTCTGTAAAAAAAAAATTTGGATATATATTAATCAACTAGAAATCTTTTATCAGAAATCTCATGCAGAATTACAGAGAATTCTGTAAAAATACTGAAAAATATTCCCAGGAGACTCAGTTACTTTATGTGTATAATGTATATGAAACTCAATAACTTAGATCTCAGCTCTTCGACTTAAAGCTTTTTCAGACTTGAAAACCTTTTAAAGTTACTTTTTTTAAAGTTACTTTTTTTAAAGTAATTAAAGACAGAGGTTTTTTACAATTCAAAAAAGAATAATAATATTAAAAAAGAACTGTTTACCAGTCTGTATTATTTTATGAAAATATAATTATTCTCACTGCTGAATATTTGTTAAACAGTGCGATAATGCAATTTTCATATATTAGAACATTTCTTTATTAAAATTCAGATATTGTATTTTGAAATACAATATCTGAATGATCAAATTTTAAATATATATGTTTTAAATATATATTTAAAATATATATGTTTTAAATATAAATGTTTTAAATATTAATGTTTTAAATATATAAGCTTTTTTCCAGTTGCAAATGTTCCATATGTATGAAACTGCAAACAAAATATGTAACCCAGCTCGTTCTGCACATTTTGTAGTTTCGCACTGTCAATGGCTCCAAATGCATCTTTTTAGATATTTATAGTTCATAAACCGTGTCGTAGTTTTAACTCCATAAAAAAGGCTACATGGGATAAGTCCTAGGGTGCTAATTTGCAATTCAGCGGTCCTTAATGTGTCGTTCTCTTTTTTAGAGAGTTTTCACCTGGCTGTAGTTGAAACTATAACGCAAGCTTTTATTTCTTTTAAAATTTCCTACTTGAACTAAAAAAAATTTAAGAATCATTTTTTATTTTATTTATTAAAATGCCGAACAGGAGTGCGGGTCGCTAAACGCCGCTGGATTGAAAAATCATGCCTGGGGATCTTTATGACCATGCAATTTAGGGTAAGTCATTGTCACACGCGTTATCAAAGCACTGTTTAAGAGCCACCGATGATAAGAACACTGCAAATACTTAAAGAACACATTTGTAACATTAACAGTATAAAACTACAAAATGTGTGAATAGAAATTAATTACAGATTAGATGTTCCTCTACTCACGAAATGGTCACACATGGAACATTTGAAACTGAAATTTTTTTTTCTATATTTTTCTTTAATTTCGTAAAACAATTGCTGTTTCACTAACAACAAGCAGCACTAAGTTAAACAGTGTAGAACACTTTCCAAAATAAACACTAAGTTAAGCAGTGCAATACTAAGTTAAGCAGCACTAATATAAATACCATTAAAGTAACTTAAAGAGCAAAAAACTAAACAAAACGCGAAGCAAAAAACTAAACAGCACTATGTTAAGCAGTGTAAAGCACTTGCTGTCTTACAAACAATAATTGATACTCGCGTATCAATTGTTGAGTGATTCTCCTCCTCATTATTGTTGTAATTATATTGATGCTATTGTTATTATATTGTTAATCTCTTAATTGTTGATTATTTCATGTATCAATGGTTGAGCAGTAATTGTTTTAATATTTTTGAAAAAATAAATAATTAAAATTCAGTCATTCATTTTTGTTAAAACTGTAGTTAATAAACTGATTAAAGTTCCATTTTTTTCATCTTCAGCTGCTTATGAAGAGGCTATTACGATATCCCGGCCACCACCTTGTACATTCCCAGAAAAACCTAGTTCCGATAAAACAGGATTTGTGATGTGTCTGTACCAAGTACTCCCTGGAGAGGATGGAGCCAAATTCGAGCAAAACTGGGTAATGTGGACAGGGGCTCGCCAACTCTATCGAACTGTACCCCAGTACATGGGACTAAAAAGAATATCCGTTCACAAAAGCATTTTACCCACGAAAATCATTAACTATTGTGTCATGTGTGAATTTTCAAATATCATGGATCATCTGACAGATGCGTGTGTGGTTATTGATCATCTGAGAGCGCGATGTTGTGGTTTCATTGGTATTTTTAGGGTACTAGATTCACTTTAGTTTTATTCAGATGTGTTAGAAGTCGATAAATACGAGGATATTTCACAGATTTCATTTATTTAAACTTAAAAATTCTGCTCTAAAATGGTTAAGGCTCTTTTACACTGTTTATGTTGTCAATCTAGCGACAAAATTCAACATTACGATCCTACGAGAATGCCTGTGTGAGGAACACCATCTTGGAAACGAGATGTTCCACAATCTGCACCCCGAATATACGATTTTAAAATTCCTGTCGAAAAATAGTTTTAGAAAATCAAACACATTGTGAGTCTCTAATTAAAACCCAAGAAAAAAGGTCAAAAATAAATTGAGGAATTATTAAAGATGAAGGCAATATTCAAAATAAATGAATATCTGTTAGATAGCTGGAAGATTCTGGGCGGAGGTGAATGGCAATTGTTAAAAATACGTTAAAATTTCATGCAATAATCAAACTGGTTTTGCTTATTTTTTCCGAAATAGTGATTGATAAGATTTTAATAACGTTTTTTTTCTCTTTTCGATTGTATAATAATTTGCAACCGTTAATGTGCATACTTCTACTTTTATTTTTGACAAATTTTCTAGCAACATAAATAAAGGATAACAAGTATAGAATGCCTCGTCAAGTATCCGAAGCATAAATGATGCAGATTATTGACTATTCAATGCTCAAATAAAGAGAAAGTAATCAATGGAAAACTGTTCTGTCATTCTATTTCACGTTAACAATGAATAGGTCAACATCGGAAAAGAGCTTAAGCTTAAAAATCCTCAAATCTGATTTTTTTTTTCTTCTTTTTGACTTTAACAAGGCTTTTGAGAGAAAATATCACTTGATACAGCAATGGGGTACTTGGAAGTGACGTAGTGTGGTTTTCTCGATCCTGATTAGTTGTTGAAGCGTGGCGTTTGTTTACGTTAGCAACTATTCCTTTCGAGTAAGCTAAGCATCAATTCTCTTAAATGATGCATTCGATATTCTTGCACAAAGGTTTAAATTCTTTCACTATATATTTCTTACTTAACGCAAAGACAGGCATAAAGCCAAAGACAGGCAAAGACAGCATGTTGCACATAAACAAACTAATTATGCATCGAAGAAGCTAGGTATGCAAAACAAAAATACATCACGGTTATAATAAAATACATAAACAAATTATAAATCTAAGTTAAGTAAAAGACCTAGAAGAGAAAGAATTATACTTCAATAAATTCGATGTGTGATACGGCACTGTATTTAATTAACTTCATATTAATTAACATTCTTACTTATGAGGAGAAACTTAACACAACTTTAACATGACATTTTGCTTATAAGCGATCAGCTAGCGCTGACGTTGTAGGTTACATGTGTGGGTATCCGTGGTCTTCTTCGTGAAGTGCAAGTACCCAATTTTTAAAAAAAATGAAACTTCTGCTGACTATGCAGTTCAAGTAATTTAATTCTGTACCTCTGCTCATTTAAAGACAATTTTAAAATGACCTTTTCATTGTCCTACCTATTGAATTATTTCATTAAAAAAGAAATACTTTAAGTGAAAAACTTTTGACCACACTTATGTACGTAACCACCTTCATCCAATATGAAATTCGAAAATTATTCCAGGTTGGTTCAAAAAGTAGTCAAAAAATTTCAATGACAAATGGCATTCCGTGGTGGTTAATATAGAAATGCTATAAATAACTTAACCATTTTATAATTTCTATAATTTCGCTTAATAGTTTCTGTGAAATATCATTTTCCTCTTTATTCATTGACTGTCTAATACTACTTTCGCACATATCTAGTCATATCACAACGCATATAAATTATATGAGTTTTTCATAAACTTAAATTACAATAAAATTGAAAATATATTTCTTGCATATTTGATAACATTCAGGGAGTTTTTCGCAAAAACTGAATTTTCGATGTAAAATCAATCACTAGTTTTTAACCAGACGTCGAGTTGTTTAAAGTTTGGAGTTGCAAATTTGCGTCACATAAATATGGTTTATAATAACTTTTAGAAAATTCATTTTTATATAATAGCTGATAAATATCATTGATATTTTTTTAAATGAATGTTTGAACAACCGATGTTCAATTATATAATTATGAAGAAAATATTATAATAATTATAATGCACTCTATACTAAGTGAAATTTGTTTTTTCTTAAGCTTATATCTTAGTGGATTGAAGATTTTATCTTTCAGAAACAAATTTCAACTAAACTTTATAAGAAGAAATTTCTTACAAGCGCAAAAAAAATTCTAAATCCACTATGGTATGAAAAGCAAATTTTTTTCTGAATATATCTAGAGTAAGATTGAATAATTGTTTTAAAATAGAAAAAAAGAGAATCTCACATTCTTAATTGTTTTCGCAGTTCGAAATTAATATTGATTCTTGTTTTGAAAAGAGAATTACGCTATGTATTCTACTTAATTATTAAATACCGTTGATACCACAATTTTTACAAAAACTTTTCTTTCAAATTAAACAAAGTATTGCATTAGAAAAAACATTTTATAAGCAATATTTTGAGATGAAAATTAAAAAAAACTATATACCCTTTTCTTCTTCATTGTGCTCTCTCAAGTAAGCATTTTGTTTATTCCAAAATGTTCTTGGTGTTATTTCGTCATTTAGCAATTTTGTTTAAGTTATATTTTTCAGGTGATTTAAGAAAAAAATTCAAAATAATTTTTTTAATATTAAAAAAATATTTTATGGAAATGTTTTTAGCAATATGACGATAATGAATGCTCAAAAAAATTATTTTTGTACTTTTGTGAGAGGAAAAGCAATTTGAATATTACGTAAGCACATTTTTGTTGACTTTATGCCCTCTTTTTTATCAGGAAAAGTAAAAAAATTACAAACCCTTACTTTGTCTTCAAAAAAAGACATTTTTTTCGCAATTTTTAGAGGAATTCTTCTACAATAAAGGAAAAATATTCTCTTAAGTAAGCAAAGCTACAGCTCTATCCATTTTAATTGCTTAAGTAAGCAATGCTACTACACTATACTCTTTAGTTGCTTACTTAATTTTTCAACAGACCCAAAACTTGGGTCTTCTTTGTCTACAAACAATTTTCATAACAAAATTAATTCCTTCTAAAATTTTATATTGTGCCTCAAAGTATACTTTATTCAATATAAAAATATCCAGTGCAAATTTTAAAAGAGCCCTTTCATATAAAATTTCGAAAGTAAGTTAAATTTGACCCATTTCTAATTTCAATATATTTTCAATTGCTTTTTTTTAAAATTAACAACAACATTCCTGCTCTAGTACACTGCAAAAAATTCTACATCAAATTATGATAAAAAGTACCAACACGATGGGTGTATTAATCCGTAACATTAATTTTACTGTAAAATCAATTTTTACCATAAAATTTTATACCGTATATCTTACAGTTATAATTATTTAACTACAGTGATTCAGTGATTTTACAAAAATAATATAACTGTAAAAATTACAGTATATCAAATTTTTTGTTCCGTAGAATCTTACGGTGAAAATGAATTTTACGGTAAAAAGTCACCATAATTTGAACCGATATTTTTATACAGTGTACAATAATTGCTACAGCCAACTGAAATTCAAAATAACTCAGCTCCTTAATGACACTTTCACTGAATCTTTCACTGACAAACTGACTCATGAAATCTGTAATCATTGTTTGTGTATCATGAAGCATGATATAAAATGTCGTACAATAATTTATTAAACATTTGTTTAAAAACTTGTTATTTATTCTTTGTGTTTTAGCATGTAGAGTTCATTTGTAAATATTCATTAAAATCTTGTTCAATGCATTTCTGTCCAAAATTTAAAACAGTCGGTTACTTTGCCTTCCACAACCAATTGAAGTTCCGTTCTGTATTTTCCCTGTAATTGATAAAATAATTTTTAAAACACTGTGTCATGGCTTTAATAAACAATTACGTATACTCATTATTTCAAAAAATACATTAATATCATTAAATATGGTCATTTTTTTTAAATTTTCAAATTGGTACAAATGTTGGTAAAATATACATACGATAGGGTAGGATCTGGTAAAATGGGTCTTGGGGTAAAATGGTTAACTTTAACAAAAACAAAAAACTAATATTATAAAGTAAAAAAATTTTAAAAGCTTGTTTTTTTTGTAATATTTCTCAGCATGTTTACAACATTTTTTTGTTTCATGATTTCATTCTCAACAAAATTTGTTTTCATGAAAGTGAAGCGTCACGTCGCTTCAAAAGTGGCAACGCATGAAAATTTATTCTGAAGCTGCAGAATGTAAACGAAAATTCAAATGGTTTTTTAACTTCTGATTATCTTAAAGAAAATAATTTTATTTTGCTCCTTTGGATATTTATATATTAGAAAGACAGTCTAGGCAACACTTGATGCCAGTCAGGTGAGAAAAATTTTCATTTTCTTTTTCATGATTAGAAATTCTTCAAGATGGGGTAAAATGGGCGTGAGTTAGGCTTAGTGATTTTGTTTGTTCTTAAAAGTACTAAAGTAAGTTTTGGTTAATTAAAACATTTTTTACTAGCGAGTATAAGTTTCTGTTTCTTTGCAATTCAAATATACTTGATTAGTTCGGAAAAAAAAGATTAATTTAAAGGTAGCTGGATTTTATAATAATCGAGTCTATACTAAAATTAATGATTAATTTTGTCGTAATATGTTCATGCTATACGAACATTGGTAGGCACAAAATCTAAAAATAAACTACAGTCTTAAGTCTCAATGTTACGATGCACTTACCCCTACAATAAAACGTGCGATCGTGCCCATATCTGGAATTGGTATTTCAATATTATCTCCGCCGAACGTTCCAGGTTTCATGGGACAACCATATGGAACATCTTTTGGAAAAAGTGGCTCGCCTTGTTCCTTAAAATCTTCGAGATACTTGCAGAAAGATTTAGTACTAAAAGGGAAAAGAATTGAAATGATTTTGAGAATTATTCTTTTTCTTCTATTATGTGTTTTACTGTTATATAATCTTTGATTTACATTGCTTTATTTAACTCAACCAGAATTTGCATATTTGGCACGACGTGATTGAGTAACAGTGATTGGCTAATTGATGACGCTATTTACTATTTCTAGTTTCAATTCACTAATTCATTGCGGACTTAATTTCTAATTGAATCAGTCTTGAAAATAAGAAGATCCACTATCTGGCAAATATAGTGTTTTCGCGAAATTGTTGATTCAATTACAGATACACTAATTCAGTATTTCTAATTAAAATTCTACATTACAATTTCTCATCCTTTATTACAATTAACTTGCTGCATATTTCTAATTGCTATTCACATCTTTGATTCTCTAAATATTTATTTCTAATTATGATTTACTAATACAGAATTTTTAGTTATACCCTCACTTATTTCGAATAATAGTTACACGCTAATCTTTCTTAGTACAATTTATTTTAATAATTACTATATGCGAATCATTAAAACATGAAAATGAGAAAAAATACGAAATGAAGATTAGATGATCCATTTTGAACAAATCGATTCCTATTCAATTTACTAACTCAATCAATTTTGTTTATTTATTACTTTTCCGATATCTTTACATTATTATGTCAAGCAAAACGCATGATTCATAGTTCATCCCATCAGAATAGAGATTAACTGCATTTAGCATCACTTCGCGTGAAGATATTTGATGCGTGATGATGGTTAACTGATGATATTCAAAATTGACCACTATCAAGTAAATTTATCTTGTACATGTCCCTTTCAATTGGCCGTAAGGCACGTATTCCCACAGTATTGGTATTAAAACTAAATAGTATTGGTGCAGTTTTAATAATCAGCAAATATATCAATATAAATACTTTATAGCAATAATGGTATATTTGGTACTTATTTCATAACCTTCAACGTTTGAGTTTTTTGCGAAATACATTTATACATGGCAGCAAACTAAAGTCATGATTTTAAAAATAAATTGAATTCTTATAAGAACTTGATGAGGACATCTGAGTATAACTAATTCTCTATTTGATCTTAATTTACTGTAATTTTTTTTTTATAAGTGGTGGAAAAAAGTTATTTTGATTCTAAATTCATTAATATATTAATACAATATCTTTGCCACCACTGGAAAATATTTTCTGAAACTACAGAAATTCTGTTGTAGAATTCTTATTAAAACTGCACCAATTATCATAATTTCAGCAGTACTGCCAAAATTAAGTGTCATCTGCTCCAGGCGATTTTCACATTAACTTTTTCTTCATTAACTTAGATTTTTAGAACGTAACTTATATTTTTTATTTTAACTGAAACATATTACCAATATCAATTATGCATTGGTATCAATAATAATATGGTAAATAATAATATCTTCAAAATGACTAAGTATATTTTCTCTGTTTACTTTTTTTTTTTGGTAGATAGGGTACTTATTCATTTCAATTAATACATATTATCAACATTAATTATCATTGTCGTCAATAATATTATGGTAGTTTTTCAAGTTTCCTCTAAATGAATAAGTACCTGAATTCCATTAATTTAGTATATAACTTATTTCTTTTATTTATATATATATCACCTATACATGTTGCCTAATAATTTAACAATCATTATTTTCATTAGCAACAATCATTGATTTCAATAAATGGCAAATGTTTAAGTTTCTCATAAGCGAATTAGTATTTTTTTCCATTAATTTTGATTTTGATGGAATTATTATCATTTCAATAACTGTTGGTTTTAAATTGTTTGATTTCAGAGAAATACATTTTAAAAGTATTACCAAGGAAAAAAAAGACATGTGGTATCAGATAATTTTATAAATTTTAATTTGGTGACGTAATCCAAAAATGCAAGCACGTTAATGTTGTTCATTGAATTTATAGATTGCTAATTGACATAGCGAATAAAAAATAATAAAAAATTAAGGTAAATGCAATAAACTCTTTTTGATCAAATAAACGTATAAACGGTTTTTGAGTTATAGACTAGAAAATATCACTAATGCTATCTTTAAAATATTTGAAAAACTGAATCGCTTATAATAAAATTTAAAACAATGATTAATGCTTTACCAATCAGAAGACTTCGTTTCGTTTTTCGCTCATCCCACTCGAACTGTTCGTCGTAAAATGTTCTAATATCGATAGGGACCTTCCGTGTAGTTCGATCTAGCAGGGTGCCAAATTTCCTCACTTTCTGTAGCATGGTTATATATATATATATATAAACTTAACA
>NC_092208.1:30424029-30428937 GCF_043381705.1 Parasteatoda tepidariorum | reverse complement strand
AAATCTGAATGACATAGAATATATATATATATACAGAGAGAGAGAGTTGTCGCCATGCACTTCATGGGTATACGAATTTAGATAAAATTTCCTTCCCCTTCAGATCTACAATGCAATGGTCTCGCAAATGAGTGTTGCTGCCATCTATCCGTGGAGTTCTTAGCTAATAAAAGGTGCACCTTTCTGACCTAATTCGCAAAATGCCGTTTGCTAGCGAGTTGCTTAAATACAATTAAAAAGAAAAAAAACAATTACAATTTTGATTCAGTTACCATTTTTTTCTAATTATGATTTAGTGATACACAATTTTTAATTTTTTCGAAAATTTAGTTCCTATATAATTAACTAATTTTCTTATTGGTTGCTTGATACGGTTCATTAAAAAACAAAAATTATCAGAGGCAAAGCTTTAATTCCTGACATACTTTTTTCTTACTTACCATGATCCAAATTTTCCCAGCAGACATGGTACTCTTACATCAAAGTTTACACCAAAGAGATTAGTTATTTTATAATATGTTGTCCTCAGTTTGGTTTTTTCTGGCAAAGGCGACTTCAAGTTCATATGCAGCGTGATCGTCACATTTTTCTTCAAATCAATTGGATCTGGTTTAATTGTAAACTCAGAGACTGTAACCAGCCCATCATTTTTCTCTAAATAATAGAAACGCGTCTTATTATATTGACAATATCAGCAAAGTACGATAAAAATTAATTTAAAACTAAGTACCTTAAATAAATTGAAGAGCAAATATGGCAGATTAAGTTATATTTTTCCGCCATTTCAAAGGAACCTCGTGACTATCGGAGATAAATATCCGTGATTCCATAAACTTAGATTTGGTTTCGTTCGTTGTTGTTGTTTTTTAATTAGCAATGTATATATATAGAAAAAATAGTACTAAAAGAGAGCAGTCAAGAGTTACATTAATTATTTTCACTTTTTGCGCAAACTATTCAAGAAAATCAAACAATACATGCACAGAATTATAAAAATAAATCATATGTCCAATAAATCGAGTCTCTAGAGTAATCTATTGGAACTATCTATTTCAGATGACGATTAATCCTTATATTTCAAAGATCGAGAAATCAAATTTCTCCAAAAATGAGTTACTATTCTATTAAAACTATTATTATTTGCTATTATTTCAAATCTATATATTCATCTAAAAAGTAAGTCTTTAAAAAAAAACTTAATAGCAAATTAAACACTGTATTTATTTCCTTGTTTTGCGATATTCAAATCAACATTTTACAATATCGAAATTAATTAATTTTGAAAATTTTAAACGGAATTCGATTTTTGGCATTTTTTAAAATCGAGCAAGAATGGAAAATAAGTTCAAAGATGAACTTTTCTTTTAATTACAATCCTTGAAAATATTTTCAGGAATTTTTTTATTTCAAATATTTTTTATCTGCAATGCAGCAGATATTACCGAAATTTAGATAATTGAACAAAACAATGCATTTTATTTTAACTAATTTATTATCTATTGTGTTTTACCTATTATTTACTATTATTAATTAACTATTATTAAACAATATTTTTCTAACTATTTCAATCACTCATCCTTTCAATCACAATAATATTTCAATCACTCATCCATTTTTAAATGCATATTTAGTATAAAATGATAATTTTTTAACATGAAATTTAGGTTAAAATATTTTAATAGGATTCTTAAAAAATCTTACTTACGGCATTTCTCGAACTTAAAAAACTTTGCGTTCACGCAAGTTCCCCCAAGTGCTAAAAATGCAAATATTAATGGAAAAGTACCCATGTTTGCTGAGATGTAATTTGAATTACAATGTATAGATCAGAGTAATATTTATGAAAAGAAAATGTGGGAAATTTAACACCCTGTGTAAACAGAAATCTGTTTCTATCTTTGAAGTTATCTATGTCTGCTGTTGTCCATGTCTTCAATTTAGAATTTGAAACTGTGTCAATACTGAGATTAATATTTTAATAATCACTCATTTTTGCATTGTGTGGTACAATCAGTGAAAAAGAAAGATTCAAAGTACAGGAAAATTCTATGTAAATAAAATTAGACCCGGGATGCTTCCTTGTGAAACACCAGCTAGTATTTTTTCCACTGAATGAAATAGCGTTTTATAGAAGACTTTAAAAGTTTTGCTATTTAAATTACAATTGATTGAAATACAGGATTAAGATTAAGTTGCAATAATTTGAAAATAATAATTTGATGCCAGACTTCGAAAAATCTTTTGAGATAGGAATTAAAATATTATTTATTTCTTAGAAAAAAAGCAATGTAATCTATGATGTTAAGTATATCACGTTTTCCTCGAAATCCAAACTGTTTACCTGGGAAAGACAGTAGATGTGGTTTAATCCTATTGTAGATGACTTTTTTTTTGACCGGGATAACCTGGTTCGCAAGGAACTGAAATCACATTTGCGAGAACAGGAGTTCGAATCCAGCCGGACAAAGACTCCCCGTGTAGTAAATGGTGACTGGTACACATTAGAAACAGTCGGGTTACAAAGTCTTCCGTGTTCCCGTAACAAATCGATACCTCTGGAGGTACTGAATGGTAGATTGATCGTTCTCTGGTTCAGGTGAAAATTATGATCATTGGATGAATGAATAGATGTATGAATAGGTTCGCTCTATAAACGGATGTGACGTATGGGTGTGGCAGAATTCAAATTCTTGGCCATAAATAGCACCACTAGAAAAGAAGAACACTTGCATCCCCTTTGCCTAATGGCCGACGACAACAATAACAACTTTTTTTTTCAAAAGTTTTTATAATTGTACTCAAAACACTAACTGGCCAATAATTTGTTTTACTTCAAGATTAAGATGTCTTTAGCATTTTTTGAGGAAGCTGGGGGCAAACAAGAGCCAGGTAGGAGTTGACGATGTTCACAATTTGCTCTATGTATTTAACGGGAAGAAACATTTCATTTTTGATCTATCACAACCTCATAGTTTTTTTTTTAATGAAACTCTAGCTTCCTCAGGATTAATCGCTTTTAATATAATTGAAGTAAAATTGCTTGCTTCATCGGTGACAATGTTATGATGAGTCAAATCGGCATGGTGAAAACTGATTTCCTAAAGAGTCATCAAAAACTTTAGATTTTTCTTCTGTAGAGTTCATAAAAGAGTAGAGTTCTGTAGAGTTTGCTCGTTCATCAGAGGAGTATCACAAAAAACACGAGCCACATTTAGGTGCTCAACTTTATATAGGTTTGTTGCTCCCAAAAATCTGAATGACATAGAAACTTTAAATTACGATAGGTTGTTGAATATTTTCATGGGTAGTAAAATGGAACAAAACATTCAACAATTAGTTCGAGAATTATAGTTATTATTATTATTATTATTATTATTATTATATATATATATTTTTATATTTTACATAATGCTAAAAAAAAAAAATTTACGGTACTCAATGACAAACTCCAGGTAAAGTCTGAGACCCTTTCTTGCATGGGCAAAGAGCAAAATATTTATTATCCTGCTGGGGTAACTATTACTCTAAGAGAATTTATTATTTGTCTCCAACTGGACCATGTGTTGTTTGCAATTATAACGTGAACTTCTTCATACCATGCCATTTTAATGACACAAACCATGAAATAAATGGATTAATCATAATATTATTAATCATAATATAGTAAAATTATGGATCAATTATAATATTATGATATCTAGGAGAAATGCTGTTATCCGTTTTGACATTTACCTCACTTTCGCATTAGTCGCAGTTTAAAAATGGTTCTGGAATTTTAATCGACTGTAGGGATCATTATCGGAGTTGTGTACAAATCATTTGAAATTATTTAATATCATGATAATTTTGTTGAGCTTGTTGTTGGTCAATTGAAAAATCCCACTCTTTACAAATATCACCGTCATTTTGCAATGAGCCAGGCTAATTAGAGAAGTACGGTATTTTCTATTCAGTCTGATATCTTTCGGGTTTCAAATTATTAAAATCAGTCTATGTGGTTTAAAGCTAATTAAAGAATGTACTAAAATTTTCTTAATAAGCTTAAATTTGCTGAAACCTATTAGAATAAATCTTGTATTTTGCCAATGATTTAGTAGAAAACAGCAGTGAATCAGATTAATTAAGTAATATATGAAACATTGAAAGATGCCTGAAATAAATCATACTGATTGAGAAATAAATATTATATTTTCTTGTTAACCTAAAAGTATCTGGAATCATTACAACGGGCTTAAAAAATTTTAAATCTACAAAATGCTGAAGGGCTTCTATGTTAAAGCACTGAAGTTTTTTCATCTTAGCCAAACTAATTGCTAAAAGGCTATGACGATTTGCAAAGAACCGAGGCTTTGAATTAGCTTAAGAAGGCTACATCCTATATAAACATAGTTTAAATAGAAATTACGTGTAAGGAAAATTACGTTTGTAGTTTGAGACGCTTTTAGAGTTCGAAGATAACTTCGTATAGCTTCATCTTGAGAAAGAGTTTTCTAAAATATTTTGAATATTTTCAATTCATTCAAGCAATTTTCTGGTACCCTTTTTGAAGATTCAGTTGAATTTCTTTCAATATTTATGAATGCCAATGTATAAATGTTTTGAAGGCAAATGTATTATGATTACAAATGTACAAGCATTTTTCCGACCCAAAAACTGATAAAAGCCCTTAGTAGTTTTGAGATAGATAAGTCAATCGGATCCAATATTTTAAATATTTTAAACAGTTAAGTTTTTTTATTTTTTAGGCGAAACCATCAAAACCAGTTTTTACAAACATTGAATACTTTATTTAATAAATCAAAACTAATTATTTTATTTATGTTTTTCTTACTGAAAGTATTTTTTAATCACATTTTTAATTAAATTCTGAGTTATGGAAGTAGGGTATAAATTTTGCTTCATATTTAA
>NC_092208.1:30415748-30422617 GCF_043381705.1 Parasteatoda tepidariorum | reverse complement strand
TGTTTCTCATGGTTTGGTGAAAAACTATATGGAACTGAAAACTACATTAAACATAGTTCTAAAGAAAAGTATCACGGAAATTTCAAAAAATATTTTTATTAAATAAAAAGGAAAAATATTAAGAAAAGGGAAATTATCGTAGTGCATTCCTATACAACTGAAAAGAGGAGGAGAGGGAAGGGAGAAGGGCTGAAGGCATGAAACCGGTCTCTCCCCAGATGGCGTATTCGAGTGTTGCGATCGCGAATACACTCAAGAGCCAAAACATTATGACCACCTCCTAATAACGAGTTGGCTCACCTTTAGCCCGTAACACAGCTGCAACCCGCCTTGGCATGGATGCCACAAGTCCTTGGTAGATGTTCGGAGATAGATTGTACCAGATGTTTAAGTAACGGTCACGCAAATCCGAGATATTGCGACTTAGTGGTCTTTAAACTCTGAGCTGCCGTTCCATGACATCCCAAATGTGCTCTATCGGATTGAGATCCGGTGAGTTATGCGGCGAGGACATTAACTGGAATCCAGCATCATGTTCCTGGAACCACTCCACCACAATTTGAGCCTTGTTACACTGGGCGTTGTCCTGTTGGAAAATTCCATTTCCAGCTGGAAAAACAGAGAACGTGTGAGGGTACAACTGGTCCACAATGTTGTTCAGATAACCTGTAGCATTCATGGTCTACTCTACCACAACCAAGGGTCCCAGAAACGCCCAAGAGAACGTCCCCCAAAGCATAATACCGCCACCACCGGCCTGTGACCTACTGAACATTAAGGAAGCAACTGTTCGCCTGGAAGACGGCATATCCTGACAGGACCATCGGCATGATGAATGACAAACCGTGATTCATCTGACCAGGCAACTCTCTCCCTCTGATCCATGGACCAGCCGCGATGTTCCCGGGCCCAGAGCAGGCATAGTTGGCGATGACGCTTGGTCAGCAAAGGCACGCGAATGGGATGTTTGCTGCGTAGCCTCATATCCAACAGTGTCCGCTGAATAGTGTGCTCTGATACTATTCTTCTTGACCCTGCATTGTATTGGGCTGTCAGCTGAGCCATTGTCTGGCTCCGGTTTTGCTTCACCAAGCGCGACAATCTCCGACGACCTTTTTCTTTGATAGCGTGGGAACGTCCAACACCATGTCATCTACTGCTGGTTTCACTGTCATTCATCCACTTTGCATAAGTACTAACAACTGTAGATCGCGAACAACCCACGAGTCGTGCAGTTTCGGAAATACTTGTTCCGAGCCTTCGAGCCATTACAATCTGTCCTCTATCAAAATCGCTTAGATCCTCAGCCTTTCCCATCACACACAGAAGTAAGTGAAAGAATGATTCTTCAAACTCTCCAGCAACAGTTAAATACCACTTCCACCTGATCACGTGCCTTCCACGTCATCCAGGAGAGTTTATTGCAAAATATAGAGGTGGTCATAATGTTTTAGCTCTTGAGTGTATATAGCGGTCTTTATTTATATAATATGAACTATTCTAAAAACCTAAGCAAAGTGCATTAGCGAGCAAGTAATTTGAAATATGGTCAATAACAATGAAAAATTCATGCAAATACTTGATTTTGCCTTGTTCAGGTGTGGATATTTTAAATCTGAAATTAATTTTGCTCCTAAAGTTACATTTTTTTTAATTGATATTTTTGGTTTATTATTTATCGAAATGTGCAAGTTTAAAAACGTTATAAATAATAGAGATTCGTGTAAATGCTGAGACAAATTGTTTGGGAAATTATGGCACATCATCAAAATTAAAACTGCATGGGAACCCATAGCCGGAAAGGTCGTCGTATGCAGTTAAGAGTGCTTCCCTGTTATGATCTGTTCAGAAGCACGTAAAAAAAACAGTTCATAACAGAGAAGCACCCCTAGCAGAGCAACTGACGGCCATGAGTGTCAATGCAATATTAATCCTAATCCTAACTCCCCTAGAAATGTGTTATTTATAATGATATGGCCCCCTGCTATATATAACGTTTTTAAACTTCTATAATTCGACAAAAAATAGAAAATGTCATTAAAAATAATCGTGTCTTGGAGAAAGAAACCGATTGCAGACCTGAAATCAGAGAAACGAAAGTATCTAAAATCTGTTTAAAAAATCTCACGTAACAAGAAAAAAAAATTCTATCGTAATTATAGTGTGAAATAACTTACCAAGATCCAAATTTGTTGAGTAGGCAAGGAACATAAACATCAACCTCCACACCGAAAATCTTTTTTAGCTTGTAATAAGAAGCCTTGAGAACTGCACCTTCAGGAACTTCCTTTAAGACTTTTAACCATGTGGTAACATTCAGTTGAGACTGGAGATTAATTGGATCTGGACGCACTACGAATTCCGAAGCATCTACGTAAGCCGTCTGCAGTTTTGCTGCAAAAAAAAATATTACATGTATCTACAGGGTGTCTGAAAAGTTTGGAAAAGGTAAAATATCTCGAAAAGATCGAAATCATCAGATCTATAATCTATACACTAATGAAATAATTTGAAAATATGCATTAGCATTATCGAATTCGACGCCTTAACCTTATCTTGGCGAATAGAATAGAAACATCAAAATCTTAGATAAAAATCCCCATTTTTATTGCAAATGAAACAAGGCTATAATATTATAGTACATACACAATCTTCCTTTAAGAATTATCTGGGTTTTAGAACGCGGACAAATAACTTTAATTTAAAAGTTGTTGTTATTGCCATATGCCATTATGGCAAGGAGTGCGATTGTTCTTATTTTCCAGTGACGCCATCTATTGCCAAAAATTCGACTTTCGCTAAACCGTTTATAGGGCAGACCCATTCAGTCATCTGCCGATCGTAATTTTTGACCTGAATCAGAGAACGATCCAACTCCAATTCAATACCTCCAGAGATATTATTTGTTATAAACTATGGGGGACTTCATTATCCTACAGATTTAACGTGCACTAGTAGCCATTTACTACTGGGGGAGTCTTCGGACTGCTGGATTCGAACTCCCGTCTCACAAACGTAAATCCAGCTCTCTGCCAACCAAGTTATCCCGGCCGTTATAAAAGTTATTAAACGTTTTTAAAAATCGTCGATTTAGCGACATTTTCCCTCCTAGATGAAAATTATCAAAATCATATCCTCATTCTCAGTTTCTTATGGACTCAGATAAGGCAGCATTGTAGTAAGTTTTTAAATATTAAAAAATTAAACCACAAACATGTCTTTCACAAAATTGTGGCTTTTCACAATAGTGACGTTTTGCATCATTCTAAAACTGAGCATACAGAGCGTTGACTGTAGATAGATTAAACTTGACCGAACAGTTATGAGTAACTGTTGCAAACTCACAGCAGTTATAAAAAAAAAATTCCACAGAAAATAAAAACCGAAGGGTAAAACAATTTTTGTGAAGCGAATTATATTAAGTAACAATTATTGGCTAATTATATGAGCAAATTTTATTCCTTAAGTAACTGAATTTATTTTAATATGGTTCCTATTTTATTTTAGCATGGTTCTCTTTTATTGTGGTTACCCTTAAAATATACTTAATTTGCTTTGAAACATAATTATCCGATTTATAATTCTTACTTCAAAAGAAATATTTCATTTATAATTCAAATATTCCAACAGAAGGAATTAATAAAAATATTTGTTTTCTTCTAGAATATGAACTGTATGTCATACATTTTAGAAAATTTATAAACTTAAAAATCCATCTCGTAATGCTAGTTAAATTCATAGCGTTATAGTGAATTATTAAACGTTGTAGTTACCTTTCTTTTATCGGAACTAAATGATGTATAAAAATTAATACCAGGTAGATGAGGACAAAAAAGAAAAACTTACTACAATCTTCGAATCTAAAGAATTTGGCATGCACGGTTCCCCAAACCAGTAAAAATGCAACGGTAAATCCAAGAATCTTCTCCATTTTTCAACAGATATTTCGAAAAAGTGAAATGATTTACTATTTTTTGAACGAATGGTTGCTGAAAATAAATTTCTTGTGAGAACTTAAACACGTGACGTCTGAAAATTATCTTCATAAGTTTGCTCATTCAGTCGTTTGATACAAAAAAAGAGAGAGAGATTTGGGTGGTGTTTAAATTTGTTGATTTTATGTTTGGGTTATGTAAGAGTTATTATTATTTTTACTCAATATTAACTGTGAAAAAATTATAAAATTAAGGTGATTTTTTTTATCTGACTTTAAAATATTTTTAATGTGATTTAGTTTGAAAATATTTTTTCATTGTACTTAAAGTCAATCATTTTAAATCAGACTCTTAAAAACCATGTAACATGATTGAATTTAATGAAATTTATAACCAGCGTTGAAGAGTGGACCCAATTCTGAGTTTACAACTCCCAATTCTAGTAATTTCGAACCCGGCACTGGAAACAAAGAAACTCCTTGATCATGCATTGGAACAAACTAGCCTGAGTGCAGTTTTTTGGTGAAATGGTGAAAACTGATTTTCTTTTTTTTTCTGGTGCATGACGGCATGGTGAAAACTGATTTTCTAAAGAGTCAACAAAAACTTCAGATTTTTCTTCTGTAGAGTTCATAAAATTGTTGTTTGTTCATTATGATGAAGGTGGTAGTCACCGCCATTCTTATCATATAGTGGAAAAGTATCTTCATTATTGTTCTTTTTGGCCGTTTAAAATGGATGAAACAAAATGATAGTCTCCGGGAAAATAAATATAAATCGTTTAGTGAGAAATTTATTTATTAAGCAGAATTGATATGATGGATAATGGCCATTTTCAAGATCCATAAAAGAAGGAAAGCCCCTAAAGGGATCAAAGCAGAATACTCTCCCATCGAGAGTTCATACAGCCAGAATATCATTTTCTGACGGTAACAGTTGAGACTGGGGAGGCCCGAAAAGGGCACCCCTTGTCTCCACAAATTTGAAATTAAAAGTGAATACAGTTGTTCCTAACGGACACAGGAGAAGCATGGGTAGGAGATCAAAAATTGGCAATTTTTAAAAATATAACATAGCCAAAACAAAGCCAACCCCGCATATCAATATTGGGTTTAAAAAATGCCTTGGCGATCACGAGTCGCCAACAAATTTATGAGAATTATTACAACCATGCAACTGAAATATTTAGCGGTTAGAAATTTAGAATAAAAAGATTTTTGTTTTCGATTAGGCGCGACAGTGAATTAATAAGTCTGCATTAGTAATAAAGTAAAAAGTATCCGTTACATTGATTGATTAAAAAAAATATTTTATGTTCGTTTTGAAAGATTAAGTCTATTATTAGGCTTAATATTAAGCAAATTATAAGCTTACTATTAAGTCTGTTTGTTAAGCTTAAATAATAACAGATAGGATATAAATATGTAATGCCAATTGTGGCATCACATTCATCAGAGGAGTATCACAAAAACACAAACCGCATTTCTGAATGACATAGAAACTTAAAATTACGATAGGTTTTTGAATATTTTTATGGGCAGTAAAATGGAACTTGTACTACTATACATGGGTGATTCTTTTTAAACATGACAATTCGGACCAAAAAACTTCTTCAAATTTAAAGTCTTCAAAATAATCTAAATTTTTTTTTGTATGCTTCTTTAGTTACACTTATTAGTATCTTACAGACAGCAGTGTAGTTCATTGACATTTGCTCGAGAAGAAAAATAAAATAGAAATTCACCAAATTATAGATATTGAATGCCAGGAAAATGACATATTAGCTTAGAAGTTAAAAAAACAGTCATTTTAAGTTAATAGTGAGTAACTTAACTTAAACCTTTATGTTAGATGAATCATAAATTGCTTAAATTAATTCTTTTTGTCCACTGTAGAAAGAATCAAAAAAATTTTTGTTGCCGATATGTACAGAATAAAATTTTGTATAACAATCAATCATTAAATAAATAAATAACTTTGATTACATCCAAGCACATTACAATCATACATAAACTTGGTATTAGGTTAATATTTGCTTTCCCTCCTTACAGTATTAGCAGTTAAAAAGAATTTCTGGTAACACTTCAATGTCCTGGCATTCATAAGCAAGGAAAATGACAAATTCGCCATTTTATAGCATATAACTTTACTTTAATTTAATATTTTGGCCTAAGACGTTTATATTCTGCAGAAAACAACAGGGTTTCTTAAAATAACTCAGATAAATCTATATAGTTTATGTTGTTAATAATTTCAAGAAGCCAGGAAAATGACAACACAAAATTTTTTGAAATAGATTTTGAACCAGAAAATTGGTTCTTTATTCATGCAACAAGACATGCTCATATAGGAGGGTATCTAATCAATCTATTAACTTAAGATATTGATTGCTGGCTCTATCTATTTTGGTTATAAACCACTAAATAAAGTTAGCCAGGAAATTGACAGATTTTCTTGGGACAAGAAAATTATTAACGGAAAAAATGTTCTGTTGAGATAAAAAAAAATTAGATATTGAAAAAGTTTTGAAAAGTATGGGAAGTTTTGAAGCTAGTTATTATTGGAAACATTGTTTGGGACATACCAGGAAAATGACATTTTGATTTTCAATTAAGTTTTTTAACTATACAAAACTGTCAATGCTAGTGCAAAGTCATTTTAAAATGCTAACAGCAATGCTATTTAGTAATTTTTAAAAAAAGAAAGTTATTTTAGTATTATAGTATTAGATCTTGGAGGAAAGGACAGTGAATTGTCATGTTTCGAGAGAATCACCCATATACATATATGGCAACGTTACTTTTAAAAAGTAACGAGTAAAAGTACAAGTATTTTTAAAAAAAGTAACGAGTATAAAGTAAAAAGTTCTTATTTTAAAAAGTAACGAGTAAAAAGTACAAGTAAAAGTACAAGTACTAAACAAAAAAAGTAACG
>NC_092208.1:30330148-30415437 GCF_043381705.1 Parasteatoda tepidariorum | reverse complement strand
TAAACCATTATATATATATATGAGTTTTTGAACGTATTTATAATTATTAATTATAGAGAAAAGGGAATTATCTAAAAAATAACGGGTTTAATTGAAAAATCAGTGTTCTGCTTGATCAAATATTTTATTTAACCAAATGGAATAAAGTTCCATACAATTTTGATGAACAAGTCTGTAACATGTTTTTTTTTTTAAATTAATTATGATTATATTCTAAGATTTTGGATCCCTAATTGGTGTACTCTATCTGGGGAGGGCCAAACTGGTCGCTTCACTCTTTTAATGTATTGTTATGCAATGTTTCAAAATATCTTTTATGTTTACTTAAATGAAACTAAAAATTCGACTGCTAGAGGACGATTACAGAAGATCTTCAAAAGTAAAATGTGTAAAGCCGTGCTTATCACCTTCGGATGACTCTTTTTACTAGTTGTGAAGGTACTGTGAATGAAGTGGTATTAGCGTAACAGGATAATCTCGAGCTCGCGAAACTTCTAGGGGTCGGATGTCGAATAGGTGAATGTTTATTTATCTAAGGTGCGTTTAGACTCCACCCACATCACTGGTAAACTGAACTCACGTTCATGATGCACTTGGACCATTTTTCCACTCTAAAAGCACTCAGAGACGTCACTTCGTCTTTTAAAATCTTCGGAATCGAAAGACGTGAGAAACTAAATGAATATTGCATCGTGAAAATAAAAATTATCTCCGTTTTATCGCAATTGTGACAAAAATGTCACTTGTATCTTTCATCCACTCATCTCTTCATTTGTGTCCTGAGAAGGGACGCAAATCACGAACTACAATGTAATAAGTAAGTATAATCTTACTTCAACACAAGAGCATACAAAATTTTCATTAAACAATAGCTTTATATTTTTAAAATGCAAAAATTGCGTTTATCTTGCAAATATTCTATAAATATTGCTGTCAGTGTCATTAAACATAAAACTCATCTACAGACCCTTTTTATATGTGCAAAAACTTTATTGTGTGATTTATTGTAGGCAATACTAACTCAAGATTTTTAAATTAAAATACTGTTGGTGTCTTTAAATAATTCTACCCATAGAGATGTCCAAGTCAAAGGCAAAACTAGAACAACCTTCCATTATCATTCAATTAATTTCCGTTTACATTACTCCCATTGGGCGGTTTGTATTCCTGTCCCAATAGAAACGTAATCCAATTGGTTGCATCTGTAACTGATTGATGGATTGATTTGATGAGGTAAGTGAAATGACATCAGATTAGACCTCTTGATATTTTTAAAATTACTAATTCTACTTTTATTATTATTATTTTTTGGTATTAACTCAATATTTTGAAATGCTATTGCTGTTAGTGTCATAAAAAAGATGTACTAATATTTAAATATTTTTAATTGCAAATGTTATACAAGTGTTATGTAAAGTTGACTGAATGTAATTTAAAAACAAGCTTCCTAAAACCTGAAGAAATTTCGAAAACTTCTGATGTATTCCTCCGCTTATGTTATGCTTACCAGGAGATGTGTGAACAAGCTTAAGTTTTAAGTTCTAATAAGTTTTATTATTGTGATTTGTATTCAAATTTACGTGAAATTTTATCATTCACAAAAATTTTCTGTAATTCATAAATTCTAACTGGCAGTGAGCCTAAAACAAATGTAAGAAAACTAATTTCACAACATAAATAAAGTGTAAAGTTTACCTCGTTTTTAATGTAATCCCTTATTTGGCTACAATTATCTAAAATATTGTAAGGAGTTGTTACTTGGGTAATATTGTATAGAGCGCTTTTCAAAGCTAGAAAATCTAGAAAGTAACTTACAAAATCTGGAAATCGACTTACGAACCATTCGACATTGAATTTCGATAAAAATTTGAAACTTTATTTAAAATAGAACGAAAATAATAATGTTTGAAAAAAAGGCATTTATAAGAAATTACATAAATAAATCAATTTACAAAACGTCTTAAAATAATCTTCAATGGAAGTTGTGACTCATAACAGTTCTTCATACGTCTTTTTCTCTTATTTCCATGTCATTTCCGCCCAAATCTTGTAGCATGCAACAACTTTTTGATTTATTACCAATTCAAGTTCTGTTCGATACCTCCCCTGGATTAACAAAATATCTGTATTATTTGTGATTGAAAATTTTTTTCAAAATGTACAATATAGTTTCCATTCGGGAAACCAACTTCATTATCAATCTACATTAAATTTTGGCAGTCTATTTTTTTTAAAATAAGGAAACCTTTGTGATAGGTTCTAAATTAAAAAACTTGAATTAAAAACTTAATTGTGATTTAGCAAATCTAAAATAATAACAAAAGTAAACACAAACATTCAATTACAATAATAAAATGTTCTAAAAACCCACTGTTGCAAATATAATTAGCATTTAATATAATTAGCATAAAATTAGCATTTAATTTCTATGAGTGGTACGTGGAGAATTTTTATAAAAATTAGAAATGGCATATACTGTAGTGTATACAACAATTTACACTATAAAGGATACACCCTCAAATACAACGTGTGTAAAACTGCAAGCAAAGTGATGTAGCGTGTTTATTAAATTGTACTAGAAACATGTGACTGAAACAAGTGTAAGCACAGTTCTCAGTTTTTTTACTCTCTTTTTAACTTTTAACAAGTTTTTAGTCAGAACCACTATTGTTTTTTTTTTAAAAATTTAAAGAAATAAAGCTCTTATAAATCATTCTTAACACAATTAACATCAACTAGATAATACGAATAAATAAAAATATTAACCAAACACATGTTGTAATTCTTTAAACCAGTGTTTCTTAACCTTTTCGATATAATGGACCCCTTTTAAAAAATTTTAAGAAGTCACGGACCATGAAAAAAATAATTGTAAAAAACATCAATTGTTAGAAAACATTTAATTTTATTATTTTAATAGTATATAAAATTTTTAAAATTAAAATTTTTAATGTGAAGGTTGCTGCTGCTTTTTTTAATTAATAAATTGAATTGGGGGATGGTTTTCGACAAAACAACGTGCATATCATGTTCAACATTCAATCGATTTGGATATTATGTTTTTATTGTCACAAGTGTGGAAAATCCCTCTCTGCAAAGATACACTGTAACAAACGGAATTATAGCTGCCATAGCTCGCTTTACAAGCAATGGGTCGGCTTCCAAACGTTTTAAAAATTAGGAGTAGTCAGCGGACCCCCAAAATATAACTCGTGGACCCCTTAGGGGCTCATGAACCACAGGTTAAGAAACCCTGCTTTAAACCATTCTTCTCTGACGTTGCGTAAACGCAAATTTGTCGAGTTGTAAAATGCTCCTTCATAAAAGGGGTAGATCGGAATCCTCACTGTTAATGTTTATAATATCGGATGCTGTCTACCACTTAGGTTAAAAAAAACTTTCAATCAAAGAATTTCTGATCAAAATATAAACATATACAGTAATAATAAATTTAGCAGAGCACGATTGCCATACTTCTCTCAGATTAATTTCAAAAATAAAATAATTGAGTTACCAGTCTCTTTATTTTTTTTTCTTTTTAAAAGTTCACAGTGCTTTATAAGTTCACTTTCAATGATATGCACTTTTAATGGTATTCAACTTTCACAATTCATTTGAATTTAATTGAAATAGATAGACATTTTGTTAAAAGATTCATAAATTTGATTTATAAACTTAACATTTATTTTAAAAACACTGTTGACTTTCAAGCAGTTTTCAAATATGTATTTTACCAATTTTACTGACATATCACCTTAGATAGAAATCTAAAAATAAGTCTCATTAAAATAGTTTATTGGATACAGTTGATCCCAATACATACCGCAACTATTATCTTTGCAATCGTACCCATTTCAGGTATTTTAACTGGAATATTGGTGCCGCCATATTCACCAGGTTTTACTGGACAGTGGTTTGGCACTCCTTCGGGGAAAAATGGTGTCACTTGTTCTTCAAAATCTCGAAGGTAATCACACCAGTACTTTGTACTACAGAAAAAGAATCTCATATTATACACTACAGTTCAAAAACAATAGTAAATCATGCAGCTGGAAATTTAACGTAAGAAACGAAAAACATTCTAATGAAGGAATTTTATTTTATTTTATGACCGACATTGAACAGCCGACTCAAATCTGAGTTTACGGCTATCAATGTTTTACTTCGTAGTCTTCTAACACTGAACCCAACAAGGAAGACAAGGAGAGTCCTGAATTAAGCACAGGGTCAAACTAAACTTCATGGACTATTCATGGAATTAACCCGCATTTGCGTTGCATGAAGAGGATAACTAATAAACCTCTCACAGTTAGCCTGACAGAAAGGGGGCTCCAAACCGTAATCCGTCTACCACAGAGTATATTTTATGGCAGTATTATAGTCAATACGCCCAAAAGCAGAATTTTTATTATAACCTGTGTCACCTCATTAGGAACGCTCTATCTTCTGAGGCGACACAACTCAAAATTAACGATTTGAAGTAAATCACGTGAAATAAAATTAAAGAAATGCCTTCATTTCATATTCCTGTTAGAATGTTTCCTAACTTTTTTCAGCTGATCTAATTCTAATACAATCAATGCCGATAGTTTGCGATGCTGATATAATAAATCATCCTAAATTTGCTATTATATATATATATATATATAGGNCAGTGTCATTAAACATAAAACTCATCTACAGACCCTTTTTATATGTGCAAAAACTTTATTGTGTGATTTATTGTAGGCAATACTAACTCAAGATTTTTAAATTAAAATACTGTTGGTGTCTTTAAATAATTCTACCCATAGAGATGTCCAAGTCAAAGGCAAAACTAGAACAACCTTCCATTATCATTCAATTAATTTCCGTTTACATTACTCCCATTGGGCGGTTTGTATTCCTGTCCCAATAGAAACGTAATCCAATTGGTTGCATCTGTAACTGATTGATGGATTGATTTGATGAGGTAAGTGAAATGACATCAGATTAGACCTCTTGATATTTTTAAAATTACTAATTCTACTTTTATTATTATTATTTTTTGGTATTAACTCAATATTTTGAAATGCTATTGCTGTTAGTGTCATAAAAAAGATGTACTAATATTTAAATATTTTTAATTGCAAATGTTATACAAGTGTTATGTAAAGTTGACTGAATGTAATTTAAAAACAAGCTTCCTAAAACCTGAAGAAATTTCGAAAACTTCTGATGTATTCCTCCGCTTATGTTATGCTTACCAGGAGATGTGTGAACAAGCTTAAGTTTTAAGTTCTAATAAGTTTTATTATTGTGATTTGTATTCAAATTTACGTGAAATTTTATCATTCACAAAAATTTTCTGTAATTCATAAATTCTAACTGGCAGTGAGCCTAAAACAAATGTAAGAAAACTAATTTCACAACATAAATAAAGTGTAAAGTTTGCCTTGTTTTTAATGTTATCCCTTATTTGGCTATAATTGCGTAAAATGTTGTTAGGAGTAGTTACTTGGGTAATATTGAATAGAGCGCTTTTCAAAGTTTGTAAATCTAGAAAGTAACTTACGAACCATTCAACATTGAATTTTGATAAAAATATGAAACTTAATTTATTTAAAATAAAACAAAAATAATGACGTTTGGAAAAAAGCATTTATAAGAAATTACATAAATAAATCAATTTACAAAACGTCGCAAAATAATCTTCAGTGGAAGTTGTGTCTCATAACAGTTCTTCAAACGACCTTTTTCTCTTATTTCCATGTCATTTCCGCCCAAATCTTGTAGCATGCAACAACTTTTTGATTTATTACCAATTCAAGTTCTGTTCGATACCTTCCCTAGATTTAAAAAAATATCTGAATTATTTTTTATTTAAATTTTTTTCAAATTGTACAATATAGTTTCCATTCGGAAAACCAACTTCATTATAAATCTACATAAGATTTTGGCAGTTTATTTTTTTAAAAAAGGGAAACCTTTGTGATAGGTTTTAAATTAAAAACCTTTAAGAAAAAAACTTAATTGTGATTTACTGAATCTAAAATAATAACAAAAGTAAAGACAAACATTAAATTACAGTGATAAAATGTTCTAAAAAACTACTGTTGCCAAACATAATTAGCATAAAATTAGCATGTAATTGCTATGAGTGGTACGTCGAGAATTTTTATAAAAATTAGAAATGGTATATACTGTAGTGTATACAACAATTTATACGAGTACTATAAAGGATACACCACCAAATACAACGTGTGTAGTGTGTTTATTAAATTATTCTAAAGACATGTGACTGAAACAAGTGTAAGAACAATTCTCAATTTTTTCCCACTTTTTAACTGTTAATAAGGTCTTAGTCAGAACCACTATTATTTTTTAAAATTTAAAAAATAAATAAAGCTTTCATAATTCATTCTTAACACAATTAACAGCCACTAGATAATACGAATGAATAAAAATATTAATCAAACACATGTAATTCTTTAAACCATTCTTCTCCGACGTTGCGTAAACGCAACAATCTGCCGAGTTGTAAAATGTTCCTTCATAAAAGGGGTAGATCGAAATCCTCACTGTTAATGTTTATAATATCGGATATTGTCTACCACTTAGGTTTTAAAAAAAATTCAATCACATAATTTCTGATCAAAATATAAACATTTACAGTAATAATAAATTTAGTAGAGCACGATTGCCATACTTCTCTCAGATAAATTTCAAAAATAAAATAATTATGTTACCAGTCACTTCACTTTTAAAAAAAAATATTCACAGCACTTTAGCGCTTTATGAGTTCACTTTTAATGGTATTCACAATTCGGACAAATACATTTTTTCATTTGAATTTTATTGAAATAGATAGGTATTTTGTTAAAAGATTTATAAATGTGACTCATAAACTTAACATTTATTTTAAAAACACTGTTGACTTTAAAGCAGTTTTCAAATATGTACTTTACCAATTTTACGGACATATCACCTTAAATAGAAATTTAAAAATAGGTCGGATTAAAAACAGTTTATTGGATACAATTGACCCCAATACATACCGCAACTATTATCTTGGCAATCGTACCCATTTCAGGTATTTTGACTGGAATATTGGTGCCGCCATATTCACCAGGTTTTACTGGGCAGTGATTTGGCACTCCTTCGGGGAAAAATGGCGTCACTTGTTCTTCAAAATCTCGAAGGTAATCACACCAGTACTTTGTACTACAGAAAAGAATCTCTTATTACACACTATAGTTCAACAACAATAATAAATCATGCAGCTTGAAATTTAACATAAGAAACGAAAAACATTTTAGTTAAGGAATTTTATTTTATTTTATGACCAACATTGAACAGCCGACTCAAATCAGAGTTTATGGCTATCAATGTCCAACTCTGTAGTCTTCTAACTCTGAACCCAACCCAGAAGACAAGGAGAGTCCTGGATTAAGCATAGTGTCAAATTAAACTTCATGGACTTTTCATGGAACTAACCCGCATTTGCGTTGCACGGATAGGATAACTAATAAACCTCTCACAGTTAGCCCGACAGAAAGGAAATTCTAAACCATAATCCGTTTACCACAGAGGATATTTTACGGCAGCACTATGGTCTATACACCAAAAGCAGAATTCTTACTATAAGTTGCGTCACCTCATTAGGAAACAAACACTCTATCCTCAGAGTCGACACGACTCAAAATTAAATCACGTGAAATAAAATGAAAGCTTGTAATATTGTTTCCTAACTTTTTTCAGTTGATCCAATTCTAATACAATCAATGCTGGTAGTTTGAGATGCTGATTAATAAATCAGCTTAAATTCGCTAAGCAACATATTTTTCTTCTTAACTTATATATTATTATTATTATTATTATTAAGATTTCATTTAATACCCATAAGACACACCAACAAAAAAGTCAACCAGTTGAACCGTTACGTTACTGCATTTTGCTGTAAAACGAGTAATATGTTAATCAACCATCTAATCATTCACGTTAAATTCATTTATGGTACAAAGAAGAGTACAGAAGGCGGAAGTTGCATTAAGCCACCATAATAACTTTTTAGTAAGTTTACAAGATATTCTAGGACCAAGCGTAAGCAATACTTTAAAACTCGTCGGTGAGTATTTTAATATGGACACAACTCGAAATGCGTATTTGCGACATTGAATAGCTCTCAAAAAGCGTGTTTATGAAAATGGATACAGTTTGAAATGCATATTTACAAAATTGACACAAACATGCGCCTTTTTTGTTTTCAACCTAATTTTAACCAATGAACAGGAATCCAATGCTTTTCTTTATTTATTTAAACACTAAAATTTGTCATTACGGGGCAAAATCCCGTTAGCAACTTACGTGGCAAAGTTACTAGGTACATTACCAACGTAGCTTTAAGCCGATGTCTTCGTAATCAGAATTCTAAACAACAGAGATAGTTTAAAAGTTCAAAATTCCTACAGCGTTAATTTACATTCACTATTATAAATTTAAAGTACCCGTTACAACCTAGTAAGAACAACTGTTGACTTTTAAAGTAATTTAAACATCAGGAAATTATATAATTTTAAAAAGACAACTTAAAAAGACAACTTTAATTTAAAATCAAGAGGAGAAAATCTGAGCTATGAGCCAGGCCCCAAACACAAGAATTTAGACTTCTAGAAGGTAGCTTCTGAAGCTTTCTTGACGTACGCGATGAATTATTAAGAGTTAAGCAAAAATTCGAATTTGTGTACGTATCTATTCTCTTCCTGATTCAATATACTATTCAGGTTATATTATACTAAAGTAAAGTCCCTCAAAAAAAAAACGTCGAAAATCTTTGAGTGACCAATTCCTTAAGACGAACACTTCAATAGCTGTCCTTATTTTTACAAATCTTAACTATTCTCAAACCTAAGAAAAGTGCATTGGCGATCGAGAGTACAGTAATTTAAAATATGGTTAATAACAATGGAGAATTTATGCAAATACTTGATCTTGCCTAGTTTGGGTGAGGAGATTTCAAATCTGAAATTAGTTTTGCACCTAAAGTTACAGATTTTTTTTAAAATTATATTTTTAGTTTCTTTTTTGTCGAATCGCACAAGTTTAGAATATAATAGGGAATCGCGTCAATGTTGTGACAAGCTTCTAGCGGAGTTAGGGCACATTATCAGGATTAAAACTGCATGGGAACGCATGGCCGTAAAGGTCATCGTATGCAGTTAGGAGTGCTTCCCTATTATGACCTATTCAGAAACAAGCAAAAAAAAACTTTTCATAATAGAGAAGCACCCCTAGCAGAGCGTATAACAGCGTTTCTGGGCATGGATGTCAATGCAATTTTAATCCTGATCCGAACTCCCCTAGAAATGTTTTATATATAACGATATGACTTCCTGTAATATATAACGTTTTTAAACTTCGACATAACTAAAAATGTCTTTAAAAAAAACTGTAGCTTGGAGAAAGAAACCGATTACAAACCTGAAATCAGCGATACAAAAGTATCTAAAATCTTTTTTTTAAAAATCTCATGTAACAAAAAAATAATAATTTCCAGTGAAATTATAGTGTCAAATAACTTACCAAGATCCGAATTTGTTCAGCAGACAAGGAATATAAACATCAACCTCCATACCGAAAATCTTTTTTAACCTGTAATAAGAAGCCTTGAGAACTGCACCTTCAGGAACTTCCTTTAAGACTTTTAACCATGCTGTAACATTCAGATTAGACTCGAGATCAATTGGATCTGGGCGCACTACGAATTCCGAAGCATCTACGTAAGCTGTCTGCAGTTTCGCTGCAAAAAATAAATATTACATGCATCTACAGGGTGTCTGAAAAGTTTGGAAAAGGTAAAAAAGCTCGAAAAGATCGAAATCATCAGATCTATGATCTATACACTTATGAAATAGTTTGAAAAGATGCATTAGCATTATTGAAATCGACACCTTAACCTTATCTTGGCAAATAGAATAGAAACATCAAAATTTTAGATAAAAATCCCCATTTTTATTGCAGATGAAGCAAGGCTATAATATTATAGTACATAGACGATCTTTCCATGAAGAATTATCTGGGTTTTAGAACAGACAAATAACTTTATTTTTAAAGTTGCTGTTGTTGCCGTATGCCAAGGGGTGCGATTGTTCTTATTTTCCAGTGACGCCATCCATGGCCAAAAATTCGATTTCTGCTAAACCCAAACGTCCCATCCGTTTTTAGGGCAGACCCATTCATTCATCTACAGATCGTAATTTTTGACCTGCATCAGAGAACGATCTATCCCCAATTCAATATCCCCAGAGGTATTATTTGTTATGAAACCATGGAGGACTTCGTGATCCGACAGATTTAACGTGCACTAGTCACCATTTACTACTAGGGGAGTCTTCGGACGAGTAGATTCGAACTCTCGTTCTCAGACATGTAAGTCCAGTGCTCTGCCAAGTAGGCTATCACGGCAGTTTTAAAAGTTATTAAACTTTTTTAAAACTCGTCAATTTGGCGTTATTTTCCCTCCTAGATGAAAATTATCAAAATCGTATCCTTATTCTCAGTTTCTTATGAACTCGGATAAGGCAGTATTGTAATAAGTTTTTAAGTATTAAAAAATTAAGCCACAAACGTGTCTTAATTTAGGCTTTTCACGATATTGACGTTTTGCACCATTTTAAAACCGAGCATGCAGAGCGCTGGCTGTAAATATATTAAGCTTGACCTTACAGTAATGAGTAACGTTTGCAAACTCACACCAGTAATGACAATACTATTTCTTTTCGCCAAAATAAAAAAAATGACGTCATGTGACGACGGAGTCGAAGGGTAATACAATTTTTATGAACCGAATTATATAAAGTAACAATTATTCGTTAATTATATGAGCAAATTTTATTCCTTAAGTAATTGAATTTATTTTATTATTGTTCCCATTTTATTTAAGTATGGTTCTCATTTATTGTGGTTACCCTTAAAATAATCTTAATTTGCTTTGAAACATAATTATCCTATTTAAAATTCTTACTTCAAAAGAAGAAATATTTCATTTATAATTCAAATATTCCAACTGAAGGAATTAATAAAAATATTTGCTTTCCTTTAGAATATGAACTGCATCTCATATATTTTATAAAATTTATGAACTTAAAAAACCATCTTGTAATGCTAGTTAAATTCATAGTGTTATAGTAAATTATTAAACGTTGTAGTTACCTTTCTTTTATCGGAACAAAATGATGTATAAAAATTAATAACAGGTAGATGAGAACAAAAATAAAAACTTACTACAATCTTCGAATTTAAAAAATTCGGCATGCACGGTTCCCCAAACCAGTAAAAAAGCAACGGTAAATCCAAGAGTCTGCATTTTTCGACAGAAAACGTTATTCCGAAAAAGTGAAATGATGTATTATTTCCTGAACAAATGGTTGTTTAAAATAAATTTCGTATGAGAACCTAAACACTTGACGTTTAAAAATTATCTTCATAAGTTTGCTCATTCAGTCGTTTGATATAAAGAAAAAGAGAGAGCGGTTTTTTATTTTGTTGATTCTGAGTTATCAATTATTATTTTTACTCAATATTATCTGCGAAGAAATTATAAAATTAAGGGGATTTTTATTTTTTATCTGACTTAATATTTTTAATGTTATTTAGTTCGAAAATATTTTTTTTTATTGTACTTAAAGTCAATAATTTTGAATCAGACTCTTAAAAACCATGTTCATGACTGAATTTAGAGAAATTTATAACCGGCGTTGAAAAGTGGATCCAATTCTGAGTTTACGACTCCCAATGTACAACTCCATAACCTAGTAATTTCGAACCCAACCCTGCAGACAAGGGAACTCCTTGATCAAGCATTGGAGCAAACTAGTCTGCGTGCAGGACTTTTTTGGTAGAACTAGCACGCTTTTGCGCTACATGGAGAGGAAAACCACTCACGGTTAGCCTGACGACGACCGGATCCTAACACCCATGATCGGTCTACCACTGAGGATATTTTACATCAGTTCTGCGGTCCATACGAGCCGGGGGCAGGATTCTCATTAACTAGCAACTTCCAGAAATCGAACCTGGATCACCTCATTTAAAGGCAGACGGCACTCAATCCCCTGAGCCACCGCGACTTTAATTGAATGAATTATTTATATTGTGAAATAACTGTTTGAAGCAATTTTAATGAAATTAATGATCTTTGTTAAATTGAGACTTACGTATTGCCTATCTTCTGCGCCACAAAAAAATTTAATACAAAGAACATAAATTACGGAGGTCGAACAAAGGAGACAGCAATTTCTTCTCATAGAAACAATTCAGACGAAGGCTGGTCGATTTGTATATATTAAACTCCACTCACTCCAATAACAAAAAATTTCATGTGCTTTACGGATTATACATTAGAGTCTTTTTTCGTCGGGCTAATCATTGATTTTCGTTGTTTTCTTCTCTATGCAGTGCAAATGCAGATTAGTTCCATTCAAATAATTTGCCACAAGCGTGAGTTTGGTAAGCTCTTTTCTCAAGTTCCCTTGTCTTCTTACATTCTCTGAGCTTAAGATTTTGGTAATAGGTAGTCCAACATTGATAGGCTTTTTAACACATTGCAAGCTCGTCATGTAAAAATTCGTCTTTTGAAATTTCTGCGGGCCATACAAAAGTTTAAAAAATGGTATCAAAAATACTTCGTTTCCGGCCGGTTTTTCAAATAAATCATCCATTCGTGATTACAACAATAAAAGTTTGTTTGTTTTACAAAAAAAAAAAAAAAACAAGAATCATATTTGAGTTTCTCAAAAGTGTATATACTTGTATATCTAAGCATAAGTATATACTACTCTTTCATAACTTATTTAGAGATAAAAAAAAAAGAGGACATTATTTCAGACTTTAAAAAATTCCAATTTCTTACTGTAGATTTCGATTTTCTATTTAAAAATAAATTTATTTGAACTTTGAATTGAAAAATCTATTAATATGATTAATCTAATCATTTTATATTTCAAGTAGAAGTGCAGAAATTTGGCGTTAATAGGGCCGATTTAAATTATTATTTAAAGGTCTTCAAATGAGCTTAACGTTCCATTTCTGTAATTTTGACTCACATGAAAAAGGAACACAACTTAAAATGGGTATTAAAGAAATTGAACACAGCATTTGATACCATATTTCAAACTACTCTTACGAGTATTGTTATTATATAAAGAATTAACTAATAATTTCAAATAAATTTGCCATGCAATTTTGTTGTTGGAATTTCGTATTTTACACAACACTTTACTGTTAAGAGATCTGAATACGAAAACATCACCTGTAATTTTCCAATTCATTGCGAAGTCCGTAACTTTGCTTTGTAATAATTATATTGCGTTTTTTTGCTACAGATGTCAGTTGCACTGTTTGTGAAATACTTCAAGCATTTGAAATAGTAGTTGCTATGTCAATCACAACTTAGGCGTCATTGCAAAAAAACAAATTGTGCGATTTTGTTGAGTTTTGGAGACTTTACAACACTGTGAACAAGAAAAAACACACTGTTCGTTTTTGCCACATTTAACTGTTTTACTTCCGTAAAAGGAAAAAACGAGCCTCAAGCTTGTAAAAAATTGCAAAAAGTTTACAGCGGCTAAACTGGTTTAAAAAATTGAACGCTGATAATATAATTTTCATACCTGCCAACTTTTACTCTTTCTGAGAATGAATTTTTTAAGTGGTAGTAAAACAATCACCGAAGAACAATCTTACTCAAAAATATATGTATTTATATTTTGACTCCGCTAAAATTCGCTATCATAAAGATTAGTATGCTTTTATATATTCGTCGTAATTATTTATATGTAGTGGTAGAGGTGGTCAAACTCATTTATAATTATTATTATAATTCAAAAAGTCTAATGGCATGACATGAGTTTCGGTACCACATCAAATACGAAATTAAAATCTTCCGGGAAAATCGGAAGAGTTGGCAGCTGTGATTTTGAAAGGTGCTCCTCAATCAGGAAGGCTTACCCAGATTGATGATGGTAAAATAGACATTGATTCCATTACATTGAAGATCAGTCAAAACTGTTCACGTCAAACTAAAGAAACTGGGATAGGTAAAGCTCGATATTTGGATTCTTCATAATCTCAAATAAGTTCAGTTGACATCACGAATAAAACATCAGCAATATGCTCATGAAATGTGAAGAAAACAAACCTTTTTTGAAACGTATGATAACTGGTGGTGAGAATGGAATTGTTAACAACAATGTGGTGCACAAAAGGTTTTGGTCGCGAGGTGATGAATCACCGGCGACTTCAAAAGCAGAACTTCGTTAAAGGAAGGTTATGCTCTCAATATAGTAAGACTGAAAGCGTGTGGTGCTGTTATTGAGCTCCAACAAAGTAACGGCACAATCAATTCGGATAGGTAATGTTGGCAATTGGGCAGTTTGAACGAAGCTGTCATCCGGAAACGTCCGCAGTTCGCAATTGTAAAGTAGTGTTCCTTCACGACAACGCCAGACCATGCACATTTTTGGCGACCCATCAAAAATTATTAGAGCTTGGGTGGGATGTGTTGCTCCACCTAGCATACTCACCTGACATGAAGCTCTCAGACTTCCACTTGCTTCGATCTCTTCACAATTTCCTTGCGTGGATTAACGTTGAAGTCAGATAAGGTTTTAAATCGACACTTTATTCAGTTTCAGGCAATTAAAGGCGGGTTTTTCTACGCACCAGGAATTATGAAGCTTAGGGAAAGATGACGAACGGTCATTGAGCAAAAGGAAATACATAGCATTGATTGATCTTTAACCTTTATTTAAATATATGGGTTTGAAAAATATGGGAAAAACGAAATGACTCTTCACTCAACCCAATATTTAATTTTTAAAAATCGCTGAAGCTAAATTCATGGTTCAATTGTTAAAATTTGGATTTTGATCTGTGTCTGTATCTTTAAATAAGCAGATTGAGCAATGACCATTTTCTTAAATACACAATTCAAATTATGTCCATTTTCTTAAACACATTTTGAACTAAGTTCAAAATAAAAAGCTCACTAACGAGTTAGAGTAGGTCTATGTTAAACTGAATATTGTCATCAATTATAAATTAACATAATTTAATTTTTGTGTCATTTCATAATTTCTTAAAAGTTTTACAAGCTTTTGCAGCATTAATTTGAATTTAATTTTTATTCCAAATTCATATGTTAGATAAGCAATATCAAAATATAAAACAAAAACATAAAATAAAACTTCAATATTTGCTAGCTTTAATGAGATGAGTAATAAAAATTAAATGATTTATTTTGATTTATCATCATAATTGAACAATGTTATAAGGACAATATAAATTTTGAAGTACAATGTGAAAGTTCAATGTGTTTAATTGCAAACGCATACACATAATGTATTTTTTAAACATTATTCCAAGCAAAAATGCAAAGTTTTTAATTTATAAAAAATAAAGAGATAATTATATGTTATGAATAGCCCAAATGAAATTAATAATTTTTATTGAAAATAAAATCATATAGATGATAAATATATTTACACTCTTAACAAAAGATGTTCTACATGACAAAACATGAAATAGATTTAAAAAATCATGATGAGTTCTCTATTTTTCATGGAAAAAAACCCCCAAAAATAACTTGAATTTTGATCAGTAGATTGTAAAACAGTTAAATTAAATTTTAAAAAGTTAATAAATAATAGTTAATATGAGCAAAAGGAATATACACGGAAAAATGCTCCACAAACGTGCGTCAAAATTAATTCTTTTCATGCTCCTCTTGACAGTTAAACATTCTGGATAAATATTATTCATGTGACAAAAAAAAAAAAAAAACAGACTTAATTAAATTATAAAATGTATTATATATAATCATAATACATTTAAAATAATGATTTCATTGTTTTAAACCATTCATTTAATTAACTATAAATATATATAATTAATTAAATATAATAATTTAAAATAATGATAATAATAGCCATGAATCTTCGGTACCACAATTACAATGAAATTATTAAATAATTAATATTTGAAATAGTAAGAGTGTGCCAGGTTTTAAGTTTTGTTTCATAACTTAAATACACACAAAATAAATTGTCTAAAACACAAAAATAACTGCAAATAAATAGATTTTTCTTTGGGAATTTAAACTTGAGGGAATAAATAAAAAAAGAAAAGAATTTATATAAAGTCAGAGAATAAGAAAGACAGATTATTATATTTAGGATATGCATCACTGTTTTATAACACTGCTAGCAATTCTGTAGAGAGAGAATCATATAATGCTAGTCTAACATAGATACTAATGGCATGAAAAAGAATAATGAGAACAATGTAAATTATCCAAAATAAATTAAACATAACTATTATTAAATTCAGATACTATATATGAAATATGATTATTGTGCCAGAAAATTAATTCAGAACTTAAATAAAAAATCAAATAAATTGCAAATGGAAACATTTTTTTGGGGGGTACTCGAAAGGTATGAATAAATAATAGAAAGAAAAAAGAAAGCGATCATATTAATAAAAGAGGCGTGAATCACACTTTTATGACATTGCTGTTATCTTGGTATGCAAGTTTAACATTTATGATAATTTTATGAAAGTTACATGTAAAAATAATATAAATTAGTAATTATGATTTATTTGAACCAAAACAACATTTAAATTACTTTTAAAAAAATCTTCTTCTTTTTTAAATTTGTGCCACCAAAAAATTTAATGACTGAAAGAACGGAGATCTTAAATATCTAATAGAAATATGCAAACCAACATATTTTGCCTTAGAACTGATATTTGACAACATAAGCAAATAAAGATGTGCAACACAATTTTTAAAAAAAATCACATTATTGCTAAAAAAAAGATTTGCATATGTTACTATCAGTGTTTGAAAACTGACATCATATAGAATGCCCAAAAAAACAGCAAAATTGAAATTATTAATATTTCATACATTGCCTAGATGTTCTATAGAATGACTAGTGGAAATCTACAAGCATTCTGTACAATGGCAAGACAAATTGTATACTAATTCACATGAGTCATATTATGCCTAAAGAAAATTTAAGATACTTAAGAATCCTAGGTACTGTATACAATATTAGATGAAGCAAAAAATAAATCTCAGATCTTATACGTCGCTTACAAATGAGCAGGCATTCTATATCATGATTGGGCATTCTACATAACATCAGTATCTTCTATATTGATAGCATTACTATTTGATAGTAGCATCCCCACAATACTGAAATGCCAAAGGTATGCAATATAGTAAAGAAGAAAAAAAAGGGCCAAATTAAAAAGTAACCTGCAAACATGCTTCTTGTTACATATCTCCTTCATTCCCTTATCTTTTCGATTGAAAAAAAAATATTTTAAAGGTTTATAAAGGGGAAAAAACATGGAAACATTCAACATATATTTACTTAAATATATTAATTATCATTAAATTTTGTTTTACAGTAGCTTATAATTTTAAAATTGCAATATAAATTAAAAAATTTATATCATTTCTAAAGAAAACCCCTCATAAGATTCTAAACGTCAGAGATTTAAAAGCTGGTTAAGAAATCTTGAACTTTTTTCCCCTCTAAATCCAATTCCTAAAAATTCCAATTGAAACCCTCATAATGAATTGCAGTGATATTCAAAATAGTTTCATAAGAAACCAGAAAAAAATAAACATTTCACATATATAACTTAGAATAAGACAGAATAAAAACAAGTCAAAGCCTTTAAAGTTTGTTTGAGCAAACAAAGGAAAAGAATGTGCAGCATAACAGCATATAAAACTACTAAATTTTCATATAAAGACCACATATTTGTAACTAAGGCACTTTTTAGATAGCACATTCGGTTTCAAAAATATCATTTAATGTGCACTTTGAATATTATATATTATACAAATGCAATAAAAAACAATTCTTTTAGAATATATCAACATAAAGCATTATATCGATAGAATATGGAAAGCTTAATCAATTTAATTAAAAAAAGTTATATTTTGCAATAGCAATTATGGCAAAATGCATAAAACTCTTATGTTATAGCTAATTTTAAATGGTGATAACATATTCTTAAATTAATTTAAAAATCGTGAACTGAAAAATCATAAAATATTCAAAAAAGAAAAGCTTTAAACACATAACTATAAACGAGACTGATAACTCAGATAAGCAATAAATTAAATTAAGAATATTTTCGTAAGAGATGTTTTCTGAAACTTTCCCTGATTTACGGAATTTTTTAAGATGTATTAAAATAAGTAGAAATTGACAAACTCCAGTGAGAACTCAGGAGAAATTGACAAACTCCAGTTGTCTATTGGAACATGGAGAAGCATTAGCAGTTATGACTATCTCACACAAATTCTAAAATACTTTTACATATTAACTCGAAATTTTTAAAAAAAATTTAGTTTTTATTTTTACATTTAGTCAAATGTTTTAGTTTTGTCCCTTGATAACTCAAACTTTTTTCTTACTTAATAAGAGTTTCAATTCAGATTTTTTTTCTTTCTCTTTTATAAATAATCATGGTTGGCATGCCATAAAAAATAACTTAAAAACTTTCCCACTTAAATACTTCCTTAAACTTTCATAATTTAAATACTTCCAACATTTAGTTTTATCTATTCCCTTTTAAACTACCACAGGGAAAAAAACTAGAAATTTGATGAATTTATCAATGATGATGTCATTTAAGATGTGAGGTAAGTGGGGACATAATATATCCTTTCTCAACTTAAAACTTCAACTTGTAGAGTAACAAAACCAGTTATTATATAACCAACAGTGACAAGTAAAAAAAAATCTCAATAAACAAGGAATATTTTGCAATGCATGTTAAATTTCATTTAAGTGTACTAGGTGAGAACGTACAATTATTTTACTCAGAAATTGTCATTGAAGAATTGAGTAACAACTAAAATTCATAAATCAATTCTGATCTTAAAATAGATTATTTTTTATATGAAGGCTTTTTCTCTTTCAAAACTTAGAATAAAATTTCTAAATTTCCCTCTCATATTTAGTTTTTTCCTTTGTTCCTTCAAGAAAACAATATGAAATTGGGAAAACTTAAAATAAAAAAATATAAGTACAAATAATTTAACAAACTCTAATTATTCGTGTGGCTATTTCATTCCATATAATCCATTATACATTTTGTGCGGTTAAACAAAACCCTTTAATTAAAATATTTCTAAAATGCAACATCTTTAACAACTTCCTTCATATTATAACCATAAAAAACATAGATAGTCAATAAATAATGTGAGTAACATATGATGAAATAATGATAACTGATTATTAAATTTACAAATGGCCAGGTCATTCAAGATAAATTTATTTACATATGAAAATAATTCTTCTTTCAAATATAAAAAAATGATTCATTCATATATACTAGCATATAAGTCTTGTGTTAGTCTGATATATGCTTCTTTTTCATCAGCAGTCATCCTTGATATCAGTTCCTCTGTGACTTCGTTTAAAGGATATTTATGGTCACCAACAGTCACCATTAAGTTATCATCTTCATCACTTTCCATTTCACCAATTTCTGCAGAAAAGAATTATCATATTTAAAAAAAAAAACACACCAAAACTGTATAATTAATTATTAGTTGGGCATAACATAATATTTATATGGGATTTAAAAAAAAAATTGGAATAGGAAAAAAGGTGTTAGCTAAAAGTAATTGTTCCGTTAGAAATAGCTCTTTATAAAAATTACGCCTTATATGATAAGAGGATCAAAATTTTTAATATACACAGTACGATAAAAGTAAAAAGTTTGCATAACTCTCAAGTTATAAGTGATAAAAAAATACTCAAAACAATTTCAAAAATTTTAGTTTTATTAGTTATATTTAGAATATGCAACTCAAAAATCCACAAAATATGCATATAAAAGTTTTATAGGAAACTACTTACTAAAAATTGCATTCATAAAAATGTTTTTTTAATTTAACTATACTTGAATAAAAATGACACAACTTTTTGTCCAAGTGTTGCACAATTTAAAGAAATTTTTTAAAAATGAAAAAAAATTTTATCAATGTAGAACCATTAATATAGGTTTTGACATTACTGTCAAAAGAGGGAGATAATGACTCCTCAATGAAAATGGATGGTACAAAAAGTTACATTGTTTATTCCTAGAGATTTATTTTTTTCCTGCATATATATAAGCTTATATATAAGCATTTTTATTAGTTTTTATAAAAAAAATTATAACATCAGGAAAATATTACAAATTGTCAGTTTATTTATTAAATAATGTAAATTTCACAGAATTATTACAACAAACTAAATATTATAATGAACTGATAACTTTAAATTTACCGAAATTTCATTGTTAGTATAAATCAATTTTTGTAACATTAATTCATTTTAAATTATTAGTAATTAGTAATCTAAAGGAATGTGAATCTAAAGAAAATTTTAAAATCTCAAACGGCAACATACATATTAATTTAAAAACTGGGATTAATTTTTGATACATATTATTTTTTTTCCAAACTTTTCTTTTTAGGAATTCTTTAGAAACTTGACATAAATGAACTTAGTGTAAGATAAATTTAAATGAACTTATATACAAGGATACTCATGATTCATTTTAAGTTTCATTTCCAATATTATATTTGCCACTTTACATTTTTTACATTACGGAATCAAAAAACAACACTATTTAAATACAAAATTTGTTATGTTGCCCCACATTTATAGTTTAAAACATATTTTTACACACCTAGCTAACTTAAGGTTACATATGTTATAGTTAATTTTATTTAAACTGAAAAAAGTAACAATAAATTTCCTTAACTTTTTTTTTGAAACTGTAACAATAATATTGTACATTTAATATATTGTACAATAAAACATGTTTAACTTTTCATAGATTTTGAAGGTGCAAAAATTTGAAGTTAAAATTTTGTTAATTAACCCTGGGACACAATTTTAATAGTAAGAATTATTTTTAAGCAAATTTTGAACATAAAAAAATGAAGTTTAATTGACAACTTTATACATATTAAATCAATAATTCAGCAACTCAAAAACTATAAAAACTTAAAAAGGTCAAAAAAGTATTAAACAAGTATCTTTTTATTATGAAATTTAATTCTTTCCAAACTATTAAATGAAAAATTCAAAATGTTATATATTTTACATTCACAATAAAATTTAGTTCTATCTGAATGCTTACCAGGTTCTGCAAATGATGATTGCATTGTTTTGGAATTTTCATCAGAACCACTACTGCTTTCTTCATGGTTATGTTGACCAGGAATAACGATTTTCTGCTCTGCATTACCTTTCCTTTCATGTGCTAAAAGTGCTTCCATTATATCATCTTGTTTAACAAAAGGACTACTGTCCACTGTATGTCCAGGTACTCTTTCCTGTCCCCAAGCGAAATCAGACGTCTAGAAAAATTGTTAAAACAATTCCATCAAAAATCAATTATATCAAACAATCAACACATAGAAAAAAATTTTTTTTAAAAACTCGAAACTTATTAATAATATTCATATGTGACACCTTAATACAGAATCTACTCAAAATTCCAAATCCCAGCCGAATAATTTATGCTTGGATGAAGTGATGATGTTATCAAAAGCCCCTCCCCCTCAACATCAGTATTTCTCTTGTTATGGTCATAAAATGTGATATTAAATTATTATTTATTTAACTGTATAAAAACCATTCTATTAATTTATTTTGTTTAATTTTTAAATCAAATTTTAATTTTAGTGGAGAAACTATTGCCATGATAGTACAGTACACATAGTAGAGATAGGACATGATGGCAAATTCGGTAATGCCACATCTATTGACATTGCATTATAAATAGTTAAAAACCTTTTTGATTATATAAAGTAATAGATTGAAATCAATGAATTGAAGTTTGTCTGAGAAGTAAGGGTGGTCAGTGCACAATGCTGACTCATGCTGTTGATCTCAAAATTGTGGAGTCTAAGCCCCTTAGCCAGTGATCCCAACAACCAGCAACATAGTCAAAATGTTTTTCACTATGTTTCAAAACTTAATTTATAACTTTTCTCACTTAAGCATTTGATTGCAATAAAAATACTACATAAGTGAGAGAAAAAAAAATTCCAAAGTGAAAATATGCTAAAAGAAATTAACAGAACATTTAAGTTAAATGAAACTAAAACCTAACTTGGTGTTAAAAAAAAATAGAAGGTTGCTTCATTATCAAACAAATACTCTTCATTTGCAAGTAGTATAGAGCTTATTTATACGTTCTGTGTCTGTGAAAGTGTTCCTGGAACCCAGTAAGGAGTTACAGACTATTGTATGGCAAGAATGTATGGTTAAGAAAAGACAGTTGAACAGAGGTCTGTACAACAGATTATCAGTGGAAGCAAATAGAACATTTGCAAGATACATAATTGAAAGAAAAGAGATAAAGAAAGCAAGGGAAAATGAAATGAAATGATAGAAAAAAACGAAAGCACTGTTGTGATTGATGATGAATTTAGTATAAAGTATTACTGTGGCATTTGAACATCACACAAATGGACAGATAAAAAAAATTTATAAAGAAATATTTTCTCATTTCAGGTTTACTTATGACTGCTCATTGATAGTTAAAGTGTACTTGAAATTGAATTTATAGAAAGAATTACACATAATAGACAGATCATGCTAAATCCTCATTAATCTACCATAAGGAATTTTTTTTTTTAAATCTTTAAAACAAACTAAAACTTTTATTTAAAAAAAATTAATAAAATATTCAATTATTTAAATCTAGACATAAAAACAATATGTATCCATTCTTACCAAGAACATATTATTAAATAAGAAAAAAGTTTTTAAATAATAAGATTAATTTTGATATTGATTATATGTAATATACAAGTTCTAAAGAAAAACTTATGTAATACACTTTATCAATACCAAAATGAATGTAAATGTATTAATAGAAAAATACATACACAAATTTGCGTATTCAAATTGACTAATAATGCATTATTATAGTTAGAGTAATCATTGATTACTTTTATCCTCTTTTTATGGTCAGAATACTTGTATTTTAATTCAAATTATATATGTAGTCTACTTAAAAAAATTAATTTTGTAAAAAATCCAAATTATTTTAAATTTTGTAACAAATAAATCCTTACATTATTTTATTAAATGTTTAGTACTCCTGGAAAGAGTTGGCAAAGGGGTCATAAATGTTAAGGATGCTCCTCAATTTCGTAACAAACAACATGAGGGGGGCAATCTGTTCAGCAAACTCAACTGACCCCCTTTACTTCTCAGATAAACTAGTATCTCTCAATTTGAAGCTCAGCTGAACCTCAATTCTTCACAATTACACCTGAATGCCTTAACCACTGTGTCAACATGGCTTAAATGAATAAGAAAAATTTGCATAGCTGCCAAGATTCAAGAATAAAAAATAAAATAAAAAGATTCTGCATGTAGCACAATTTACGACATGAAAGGGATAGTTTGCAAAAACTGGGAATTTTTCTTTCTTATTGCAATTTCAATTTAAACCAGAAAAATAGCAAACAACTGCATATTGAATTTCAAAATCTGATATTATCAAGCTCTAACTGCATTGAAATTTTATATACACAAGTATTTGTCATAAATGGGCGATTTCTTTCTAATTAGAAAAAACAAAATTTTACTAACACTAATGAATAAAATTTATATCTTTAAAAATGTATCCAAATCACTAATTGAAAATATTCACAAAAATTTACCTGAATGAACATGCATTTACAATTGAAGCTGAAAAAGTGAACATATTCACAAAATTTTAACAGAATGAACATGCATTTACAATTGAAGCTGAAAAAGTGAACACATTCACAAAAATTTAACTGAATGAACATGCATTTACAATTGAAGCTGAAAAAGTGAACATATTCACAAAATTTTAACAGAATGAAATATATTTCAGAATATACAGTTGAACTTCAAAGTGAAAATATATACGAAACTCGGTATAAATAAACCTTCTTGAATGTTATATATATAATTTTACACATTTTGTGAATTTTGTCTTTTTTAGAAATGCTTTATCATCTAACATCATCTTTTTTAAAAATTTCACATGTTTTCAGCATTTTATGAATAATAAATCTTCATTAAACATGGATGACTCAAAGCCAGTCTAAAGGTCTGGTTTCTTAAGACAAGCGCCTTATCTGGGCTTCAGCGGAAAGTTGACGTAGAGCTGACGCCAAAAAAAATACTTTTTTGTTAGCTCAGCGTGAGCAGTCCGTCCAACGCAGACATTATCTCTCATTGCGCATGCGTTAATAACGTAAACAAATATTTATTTTGAATTTGTATTGATTTTTTTTGTCGGCCAGTGTTTTAGAGAACAAATAATGACTTTGTCCAAGAAAAAACACATTATAGCTAAGCTAAATGAAGAGTGCTATGTTTAATTAAGAAGCTATGTTTAATGTCAAAATCAAAATCTTGGCTGATTTCAATGTGCTGTTGGATGTTGTCCGCCATTGCCTTCTGTAGTTAATGTTACGTTGTAATCCAACTGCAGTAGAGTTGGACGGCAATTGTAAATCAAGATGAGCGTTTGATGACGTTTACTATCAAACTCACAAATGGACCAATCAGAGGTTAGCGCTGATTTCCAGCTGACGGCGTCCTGTCCTAAGAAACCAGGCCTTAACTGTCATTTTTACTTAGCTAACCTGGCAAAGACAAACACAACTTGACTTTAAAAGATCATGATTGCATACATCTGAGGAAACCAGATGCCAGTAACTATGAAGAAGTTGCCTGAATGCTTTATTTGCCAAATGGTGTGAAATGACTAAGTCACTTGTATTGAAAAAAATTGAAAGAAAAATGGTTTGCGGTATGAGATAGCAACCAGGCTCTATCCTAAACTAAGTTCATGGTTGAAGTTAGAAGAGCTTTAAAAAAGATATTAACTTTACATACTCTAAAAAATTTTTAAAAACACTTTTCCTCGCTTAAAGTTTTTAATTCTAAAATTAAATAAAATGTAAGTAAGTACATCTTTGGCTTCAGCTTTAACTGTACTTTCAACCATCCAGATAGGTTGTTCTTTCTTTTCTTGAACCTTTGTAGCAGCTGTGTTTTCTGCATTAAAGTTGACAGTAATGCCTTGGTTATTGCCAAAGTCATAACTTTTATTCCTGGTGGCATCACCACTCCAAACACCATGATTATCATTAAGAGATTGGTTTGGCCGAGAACTCTTGTTTGTGCTTGCATCCCTGAAAATAAGAAAATGTATGTTATTCATTTTAGAAAACACTTAAAAAACTGGCATTAAGTAAAAACTTTATAAGTAATTTATGTAACACTGCTTATTTACAGAGGGTGAACAAAATAATGAAAACATTTCTTTCCTAATACATTTTTACATATTTCTCCAGAAGTACTGAGAGAATCATTTTATAACTTCAGAAGAGTTTAGATCCTGCAATCGCTTATACACATCTTATCAATGAAGTTTAAAGCTTTTAGAGGTTTCAGGGACCGACAATAAATTACAAACGTAAAATGTTTTTGAACATTCTATGGCAAAAAAAAGCAGCAATATATTTATAACTTTGTGACTGCTATTTTTTTTTTTTTTTTTGTCGTGTCTATGACATAGCCGAATCAAATGTTTCCATGCGTCTTGATTACTGCTTCTGCGATTTGCTTGATATTATTGTCATAAAGGTGTATCAATGACGGCAAGACTCCTATTTCTCTCAGATTAGCACTCATTGCTGGACACTCAAAGATGTGGCATGGTGCCAGCAGCCACACCTGACTGTTATGTTGGTTATTATATGCAAAAATTACACAAAACTTTTTAAGCCTAGCTTAAACATTTACGGATAAATGAAAATTTTTACAAACAAAAATTTTTTTTTCTTGTTTCACGTTTTTTTGCTATAACTTTACAAATATTCAATACAATTAAACAAAATTTAAAATTATTTATAAAATTTAAAATTATTATAAATTTAAAATTTAAACAATTTAAAATTATTTATAAAATTTTTGCTCTAAAATTTGAGAAAAATTCATTTAAAACTGCACAGGAAATGACTAATTAAAGTAGTTCTTTTATACTGCACGTGCAAGGGGAAATTTTTACAAAAAATTTCGTAATTTTATCGTGAATAGTATTTGGCAACTAATTAAAAGAAAATCTGATTAAAATATCTAAAAAATTTAAAGAGTTTCAAGCAATTTTCTAAGTAGTTATTGTACTTTTTAAATGAATACTCAAAATGATAAGGGGTTTTCCACATATTTCTTTCTGTACTATTCCACAAGATTTATTAAAAATGACATTAGCATTGTTGGTATCATCCCCCAGAAAAGCATCTTTTTTTTCCGTCTGTTTTCTTAACACATTAAGTCACATTTTGGTGCATGAACATTTATTGTATAGTATTATCATTTGCTGTTAAATTCTGTCACATGATTCAAAATAATATTTACAGAAAACCCCATATCATTTTGAGCTTCCTTTTAAAAATTTCTTTGAAAATTCCTTAAAACCTTTTAAATTTTTAAGGTAATCAAATCAGACTTTTTTCATTAGTTGTCAAATCGGATTCACTACAAAATTAAGAAAAAAACTTATATTTTTTGTACATGCACAGCATTAAAAAAACTATTTTAATTACTCATATTTTACACGCTTTTCAACAAATTTTTCTCAAATTTTAAAGCAAAAGTTTTGTAATTAATTTTAAATTGCTCTAAAAAGTTTATTTAGTTTTATTGAATATTTTTAAAGTGATAGCAAAAAAAGGTGAGACAAAAAAATTTGTTTTTTATAAAAATATCCATCTCTTCATAAATGTTTAAGCTAGGCTCACAAAATTATAAAAAATTATTTCATATAATAACCAAAATAACTGTCACAAGTTACAAATCTATTGCTACATTTTTTGGCATAGGGTGTTTAAAAACATTATTTTACATTTGTAATTTATTGTCGGTCCCATAAACCTTTTAAAAGCCTTAAATTTCATTGATATATGTATGAGAAATCACATGATCCAAACACTTCTAAAGTTATAAAATATCTCATAAAACATTTCCGAAGAAATATGTTGTTGTAGTTCATTTACATCGCACTAGAGCTGCATTAAGTAAGTCCGAAGAAATATGAAAAAATGTATTAGTATAGAAGTCATCCATTATTTGTATTTAATTGCACAAAATAAAATGGAAAGCTGTAAAACTGCTAAAAATGTCCAGATGCGATTTTTACATTAAAAAAAAGGCAAGAAATACCAGTTAAGTCCTCTTTCAAAAATATTACTGAGTTTTACAAAAGAGTAAAAAGTTATAAATAAGTAGCCAAGGAAAGAAGCTCCAGGAAGTTACATTTTTTGAATATTAATAAAAAAACTCAGCTACAACAAAACACATTGAAAAAAAATTCAGGAAAAGATTTTAACTTTTTTTATGGAAAAAATGAGAGAGGTAAATTTAAATAGAATAAACTTAGACTGTTCCAAAAACTGTTAAGATTTTTTTTTAAAAAAATCTAAACTTCACAAGAGAAACAGATAAAACAATTCAATTTAAAAAATAGCAAACATGCTTTTTATAAACAGAGTAAACTTATTTTAGAAAAATAAAAGAATATATTGAGAGGAAGTTTATATATTTTATATAATTCAGAAGATTGTTCACAATTTTCAAAAATCTTAACTTCATAAAAAATATATATATAAAACAATTAAATTTAACGGATGGTAAACACACCTTTTAATTTGGGACATGTCTGTAGGTTCTGGTTCAAGAATTTCTGGGGCTAATTTTATGTCATCCACTTCTCTTAAGAGACTGTAAAGAGGTTCAATTTGTTCATTAAACTTTGCCAGCATCAAGCGAGAATCTGTGGTAGGCAAAGCACTCTCATCTTCTTGCACTGGAGCATCGCAAAAACTACAGCGAAACTCATTAGTAGAAAAATCAAAAAGCATATCAGCTTCAAGGTCTGTAAAAGTTTTTGAACAAACAGTACATTTAAAAGATGCTCTACTAGTTGAGTCTCTTTCTTCGGTTTCAATTTTTCGTCTCATATGATCTAACTTGTATTTGAGAACATTAACAAAAATCTAGAGGGGGAAAAAATAAATAAGGGTTTAAACAATAACAAAGTAAATACATACAAGGTTACTGCATAAGTTTAAATACAATAGAATTACATGATTTTTTTCTTTTTGTTATGTGAGATCAGAGATACTGAAGAGAAACTTGATCAACAAATAATTCTAGAAAAGTATTGATTTAACTATTATTGATTATGTTATAATCCAAGTAAAAAGTCTATAATTGGTGAATCGAAAAATAGTTTGGTATTTTTTCACTACAAAGGACCAGATCAAAAGGTAAAGGTAAAAAAAAAGGTAAGAAATTATAAATTATAGGAAAGGTAAAAAAATTGTTAGAGCAAAATAAACCAGACTTACCAGAACACGTATTTTTCAGTTTAAAATTTATTCCAAAATTGAATTTTTTTTAAACTTTCTTTGAAGAAAAACCTTACAATTTTTGTATAAAATAGAATCCAAAACTGGAGACAATTATTGAAAGTAGGAAAAATTATTTGGATAAAAAATTAACTACAAAAAAATATTTGCAGTATTTCAATTGATTCAACATTGGGCACAAATTTTAGCAATCACAAAATAGGAATAAAAGTTTAGAAAATTTAATCACTGATTCCTAGCAACTAAAAAAAAAATTATGAACAAAATTAATATAAACAATCTAATATTAATAATAAGCTTGCAAATTACTAAAAAATACAAATGAAGCTTATACATGAAGAAGTTTTATAATTATGATTCTCCTAACTATAAATTTTACTATTCTGTTAACAACAATTGTTCAATAACTAAGTTAATATATAATAATACAAATTACAAGTTAATATATAATAATACAAATTACAAGTAATTACAGTTACTAAGTTAACATATAATAATACAATTGATACAATAATATCAATTTTAGCCAGTTTAATGATGTGAAAGTTGAAGATTGCCGTATTATTGCTTTTGCGGACGATATATTGTTGTTATTGAGACATCCAATTCTTTATCGCTTTGACCAATTGGCCACCTTCTGTCTCCCCGAACTGTCATCCTGGGCTCATAATAATAATCCTAAATTTAGTGATAACAAAACACAATGTATAACCTTTCCAAAAACCAAGAAGACAATAACGAGGTTACCAAATATTAAGATGAGTTATCAGCATAAACAATCTATTAAGCAGGTGCAAGTTCTTAAATATCTAGGAATTCTCTTTGACCCAGGATTGACTCGGATAGCTCACTTGAATCACGTTAAGGAGAGAGTTGGTAAATTTAATAATTTGATTAAGAGGGTGGCCAGGGCAACTTGGGGCCTGAAACCAAAAATTTTAAAGATTATCTACCAGAGAGCAACGGAGAGAATCGTACTTTATGTCGCCAGTGTCTGGTATCGTAACACTACTAGAATTAACGATAAAATTAATGCCATTCAAAGAACATCCTTAATAGTGATTACAAGGGCCTATTCAACAACTAGCACTGAGGCTCTCTAGATTCTGGCGGGGGTGAAACTTTTACTTTTATGCATTGCTTTTACCACGCACGNTACTGGCGGGGGTGAAACCCATTCATTTAAGAATTATTGAGGATACTTGTATAAAGAGGTTAAGATGGAATTACAGAATTGAGGAATACGACCATAATATTCAAGAAATTCTAAGAGCAACGATACTCGAGAAACCAGTTATTAATATTCACCCTTCTCTTTATAAATCCGTCCCCTTTGGTGGATTGACCCCAACTAACAAGGGAATTGAGACTTTTACGGACGGCTTGNTTCACTTTTATGTATATATTGTTTTTACTCTTTTAATTATGATCTTTGCGATTTTCAATGTGTTGGCTGGATTTGGGGTCATGTTTTTAACTGTTGTTCGCTTGTGTTTTATTCTTTTTCTTCTGGTTGTTGATATAATTTCTGATGTTTTGTGTAAAGTTTTATGTATGTTGTATGTATCTACTCTCGCATGCCCTTAAATAGGGCGGGGCGAGATACAAATAAACAATAATAATACAAAAAAAGGTGATGAAACATAGATCAAAACTGCAAGAAACACCCTGAACAGCAGAATACACATGATATAAATTTTATATGAAATAAAGCAAATAATGCCCATGAATAAAATGAAAATAAAAAATAAATAAAAAACATATTAGGTAAAACAGGGTTCGTGATTTTTTTGATTTTTTTAAAAAAAATCAAAAAAATCGGATTATTTTGATTTAAATCGGATTTTTTTGATTTAAATCAGATTTTTTTGATTTTTATTTAAATACACTATAAGAGCTTTAATTTATGATCAAAAAAACTTTATAAATGTTTAATCAAAATTAAATTAATATTAAAACTATATTATAACAATATTTTAGAAGCTCTAACTTACTAAAATAATTTTTCATTATAATGCATAGCGACCATTTTGATACAAAGGCATGATTGAAATTAAAAGACAAGATAAAATAGATAATTTAAAGAATACTACTTTAACTAATAACACAAAGTTTCAATTAGCACAGTATAATTTTAATTTAAAATTGTGATCTCTTTTTTTTCTCATGATTTATAAAATGGCAAAATAAATGCAACAGATTGTGTTTATAAATGTTGTTATTCATCAAAAAATAAATATTCAATCTATATATTTTTATGTTAAAATATTCATTTTTAATCCTTTATCAAAATACATAAGTTAAGCTAAAAAACATTTTTAAAAAAATCTATGTACTCATTGGAATTTTTTTTCACAAAAGAAAATCTGATAATTTCAAAGATACCGTAAACATATTATGAGAAGAAAAATAAAAACCAGTTAATAACCCTACTGCTTCAAATAGACTTTGATAGGGAAGAATGACACTATATCAGAAAAAAAATATCTGAACTCAGCTTTTTTTTTTCTTTCTATTTTTGGCATATTAAGGTAATTTCTTTTTAATATAACCTCAAGCTTTAGAAATATAGAAATTTCCATCAATAAACTATAATGTAGATTTGAATTTCATGCTTTTTTAATCAAAAGGTAGAATTTTAATTAACATTTGCTTTTTGAAAAAAAAGCATGTTTATTTACTTTCTACAGCTATGCAAGTCTATATTAAGACAGCATTAAATATTTACTTTAATCTGTACTTTCAATGTTAAGAATCAAAAGATTTTTAAACATGTAATTTTAAATGTGTTTAACACACTCCAAGAAAGAAAGTAATTTCGTTAACTAAAATTAATTAATGCAGCAATTTAATTAAAATAAATTTTAAAACTAAGAAAGGAAAATAATAAAAGTATCAATAATTTAAAGCACTGTTTTTTAACTTTTAAAATCAATGTAATATATATATAAAAATCAGTTGATTTAAATCAATGATTTTTTTAAAAAAATCATTTGATTTTAATCATGATTTAAATCAAGCTGATTTAAATCAACGAACCCTGCCCTAAAATACATTTAAAAAATCAAAAGCTAAATTAAAAAGACTTATTAATATGAGGCTTTATCAAAATGAACCTTTTGATTTTCCACAAACTTTTCAGTTTGTTACATTAACCACCACACCCCAGTGAACACAAATCATTACTTTTTATTTGCTGATCAATATTGAATTAAAGTCTTGGCTTGATTACTGACAAGAAATCTCTGGTAAGTTAACATTTATGACATACTGGTCATCTTGGATTTTCAGTAATTTTTTTTAGGCTAATTTTTTCTCATCGCTTTTTATTCTTAACGAGCTTTTAATGATAGAGAATCATTCAACAGCACTATTTTTCATTCTTAAAAATCGGAAATAAAGGCTTCCTTCAACTAATTAGATTGAATAAAACAGGACAAAATAACTTGGAAAATTTTTATGGATTTCTCACAAACATGAACTTTATAAAGAACAATGCATAATTAACAATTTTGAAAGAAAACTGAATTTAATATATTCCTTTAAAACAAATGTTTTTGCTTACTTTTGTTTAAACTGGCATATATTAATTTTAATAAAAAAAAACACTCTTTTAACATAAACAACATGAAAACAAAGATATTTTTAAAATGTAAAAGTTATAATACTAAACTATCTTTCTAAAAAATCCTAATTCCTCAATTATAATAGTATAATTTTATCAGAAAAAAATCTGCTTTAAAGTATCATGACACTGACAATACTTAATTTTAGAATACCAAGAATGAAACAGCTTTCACTTGAAAGAATTAATAATGTCCCCATGGATGCTGTTCAGTTGGATACAGATGGCAGTAGACTTGATAGTGGCAGATCTGGAAGTGGCACTTATATTAAACTTTGAGATCAGGAAATAAAAATCTAGAGGAGAAATCTGGACTTCTGCCCGGTATTACGAAGGGAACTTATTGCAATTCTTGAAGGTCTGGACTCCATGATGTCGCTCTCGCGGTTTATTGATATCTCGATCTTTTCGGATAGTAAAAGTGCTATCCAGCACCTGGCCGATTGGCCTAATGTCAGGGACAGTGTTGGTGCTGACATTCTGAAGAAACTAAAACATCTTTCCCTTTCTCATCGGATCCACTTTCAGTGGATTGCCTCACATGTCGATATAGCTGGAAATGAGATTGCTGACAGTTTGGCCAAAACAGGTACTGAAGAGGCCTATACAACTGTCGTTCCTCTTACTTACTTGGAGCATTTCTCTACATGTAAGGCAAAGAATATGGCCATTTGGACGGTCCCGCCGGTACACTCATGGTATCAGAGTAGGTGCCCAGGGGGTTCCTTGGCTCGGGGCAGCAATAGACGAGGACAAACTGTCATCGCTCGTTTCTTCAGTAGACATCAGTCATCAATGACTTATCAAACATTTCGAAATCTGCACTAAATGTTCTGCAACCCAGGCCTCCCCTGACCACATTTTATCTTGCCTAGGACTTACCAGGCAGGACCTGGTTCAAGCTCCCCTGTTGGTGCTAGACTTTCTCAGAGTGAACGAGCTCATGGACCTGATCTAGCTCTGCTGGTCATTGGGATGGGAACAACAACAGAATACCAAGAGCTCTATTTCTCAAATTCCGAAAGAGTGATGATCTCATATTTTACATGTTTTGAAAGATACAACTAACTAGAAATTTGCTTCTAAAAATTAAATGAAAATGATTAAAAACATATATAACTTACTCTCTTTTCATGAAGACCCCATTAATGGCTAATGTAGGTTGAGGAAAAGAGGCTTTTAAACCATTTAAAATAATTAAAAAAATTACATCACTTACCTTATAATTGATATAGTAATAATTTTGCCTTGTAGCTTTACCATCAGCACCAGTTTCAATTCTTAAGCGAATTTTCACAAATCTATCACTTTTCAACTGAGCAATCAGAGTCCTCAATTGTTTTCTGTCAAATCTCAAGAGTTCAACCAAATCATCTTCTTTCATACAGGGATTACGAATCAGCATATCCATTAATATTGCATGTTCGACTGAATAAAAACCGCGCATAACCAAACGAACAAGCCTTTTTAAAGCTGTTGGCACTTCTGTCACTACTATTGACATTTTCTTCAATGGGGAATTACTACACCTAAAATTGAAAAATTATACATTTTATACATAGATGACTAATAGTAAAGCTTAGGAATAATGTGTGAAAATAACAGAACTAGTATAAAATCCCATTAACCATTTTACCAAAACTATAAATATGGTACCTGCATGTATTTTTGTAGTGATTTTAAATACCATGAGGAGTTTTAACGTTCTATTATAACATTATTCTTTAATGGTTTCCTGTGAAATACCTTTTTTTTCTGTTGTTAAAATACAATATATTTAAAGCATAGTTTTGTGTTTAATTATTTTTACAAATTAACTAAGTCACGATTCACATTCTAAAACATCAATTTCAATATGTTTTTTTTTTCTCTCTCAACCAGACTGAGTAGTAGTAACGACGCTGATCTCACATCAGAAAGGTCCTGAATTCAAATCCCAGACAAGCCTTTCACTCTCTCCACTATCAATCCTTACTGTGGGAGCAACAGTGACCTTCTATGGCGCCCCTGAAAAAGTGGCCAACAAATCTGCCTAATACCTGAATGACAAGTGTCGCATTGAAAAAAGTGGGCATTAGAAAAAAATTAATTATTATTTTTTTTTAATTAATTTTTAGTTTTAAATTCTATTAAATATGTAAGAGATACAAAATGATTTGGGGTTGATTTAGGGAATTTGCACCAACATTCCAGGTCAACTAGATTGTATAGATGCACTAAAATTGCATATAAATTTTAATGTGATTTATTTTCTAAAAAAAATTTTTAAGACGAAAAAAAAATAGTGGTTACATATATTTGTTAAAAATTTAATTTCTATAGACTGCATGATTTAGTTTGTTTGATTTGTATAATTTTTTTAAGAGGAATAAATATTATAAAGCGAAAACAATACAATCTGAGTCAGCAATAGTGTAATGATAACAAATTAAAAATCATAAATTTTTTAATCTATTTACTATGTAGCTATTTTTACAAATTTTTTTCAAAAAATTTTCCATTTTATTTGAATTATCATAACATCAAAACACAGCTTGACTTTAACAACCGAAAAAATTAAGGAAAAGAAGACAACACTTCAGATTTTATAAGTAAAAAATTTATAAACTCAGAATAATTTATAAGTTGTTTTAACTATTTTTTCATATTTAGTGTAGAAGTTTGCAAGAAGACAAGAAATTTTACAATTTCAGTTTGCTACCTGTTTCTAAACACTTCCTGATTTCAAGCAAGGGCTTTAATATAGATTTCTGAAACAGATATAAATAATGAGTATACTTTTGATCAAGGAGAGATAAATTATTTATAAAAAAAAGCAAATAAAGAAAACATGCTTCAGAACTGAAACATGTTCCTCACTTGAACTTACTGGCACCTAACACAAAATTGACAATAACTGGGTTTTACAGCAAAAAACAAGAAACTAAAACTAAGAAGATATTTTTGTATTGAGATCTCTTATGCCAACTACAATCACCAAGGAGCCAAATTGAATTTTAAAGGGGAAAATTTTATTAAAATAAAAAAACTTATAAAAGGTTTGATGGCTTCGAGTTGGTCCCTTTCACTGTTTTTTATTTTTTACTTTACTTTTTTGAGGGCAGACTTGGAGATTATTCTGCCACAGATCATGATATGGATATCTTCCCAAAATTAAGGAAAAGATATTGCAATATCTGGGAAACTTGAAAAATAAAAGTCAAAGCTCCATGAAGGAAAGCCCTAGAATACACTTTTTTTTTTAATTTATGCCTTGTATAACAAACAGGCAGTTTCACAAAGCAAGAGCAAGTACGTATACAATAAAAAAAACTGAAATTTTATTATGTATGGTTATCATTGAGAATAAAGCTAAATATCAGAAACTGATCAAACAGTTATGTAGAATTTCTTCAAATATTTTCCATAGATGACCTTAAACCATTAAATTTTAGGGAGAATAGGGTACTCTGCGATTTTTATTAAGGGCAAACAATTTTTTTTTTTCAATATTTATACATTGTCAGTTAAAATTGTCCACATATTTAAGGTCATTTCTAATTACAAATAACTATCCCCTCCTCCTGATACCATTAAAACGAATCTCATCACCAACTTGCCGCAGTTAAGATAATCCCCCTAACTCAACCTTACCGCTTTTAGAAACAAATATTATTACACTTACGAAAATGAGGTCTTGTTCTGAATCAAAACATTGACTTTCAAACCGAAGTTTTAGGAGATGAGCATACACATTAATCGTCACTACTTAGCACTCAATTCATAAAAGATAAAATAATTTTAAAGTTGCATTATAGGCAGCAAAAAAAAATAAATATTATTAAATTCAATAATTCAATAGATGGATCACACATTTTATTTGTGAGGAATTGTTTGTATGGTGGTTGGGAACCCGCCAAACGCTGCTTATTTCTGCTTTTTAAAAATCTATTTTCAATAAATAGTTCCAATAAACTTGAATAGTGACCTGTATGGAAAATGAAATAGGCAACAGGAAACGTTCAAGACGTACTTTTTCCTCAGAGGATGAAAAAAATAGAAAAACTAAATATTAACTAAGATTTAGCTGCAAGCAGTAAATAAGTGTATCTCAAGGTAAAACATCGATAATTTATTATATTGTCTGATTGTATAGGGAAATGACAATCGCTATTCTAAATAAAAAATTGATTCGTATCTCGGAACCTTGAACGTAGAAATTTTCGTATTACCCAGAATACCCATTTTATTTATTTTTTGTCTCTTGTTTACTCCCTTCTTATATAAGAATTCACAGACTATTGTTTTAACTTTATCAAACTCGCACACCCTCTACGTCTTAGTTTAGTGCTGGCTCCTTAAACATGTAAATTTTTCTATGTTCATATACTATATAAATCCTAATACTGCATTTTTGTATTTTTCACTTTTTACAGCAATTGGTGACCAAGTTTGTTTTTTTAACACTTATATTTCATAAAAACTTTTTTTATGTTATGAGTTTTTTTGAAATTGTATATAGAAAAAGCTTTTTTCTGATGCAATTTACTAACTTTATTGGCTTTAGTTAATACTCTCATTCCAAACCAAACTGTTTTTGATGATCATATTCATCTTAGTAATTACAGGATAGAACAGAAGCCATGTTTCTTATCTTCTTTCCTGACTAGTAGTTTTCAAAATGGTGGTCTAAATTGAAAATCCTAAGAATTTTGCCATTAGGTTATTTTATTGCTAGATTTTTACTAAAACTTTTGTTAAGAGGTTTGATAGGTAATACATCAGAATAAGTGCGATAATGATGCCTTACATGATTATTATTGTTTAAATATATTATGTATAATAAAAAAATCTTAAGATAATAATAAACATTTTTGGTAGGTCAATTTTTTTTATATTGATTAATGTCATAGTCTATTAATAGTTTCATCATCATGTATTCCTATATATTTTGTGTTATTTTAAATATAAAAGAATAGCTCAAGACAAGTACATTTATGTGTTTGTTTTATTTAGTAAAAGTTTTTTTTGATGAAGTTATCATTCACAAAATTTTTGTATAAAATTAATTATATTCTGAGAATAATATTTTATTTTAAAAATAATTGACTTTTATAAACTTAAATGGAAACAATGTTTCGTTCTGCCTCAGAAAAAAAAAGCAATTAAGATTAACTGCTATATTTTTGAAAGAATTTAATTTAAAAAGTGCTGTCAGACTAAGGTTTGTAAGACTAGTTCCAACGATTAGGTTTCGGTGTAATCAGCAATAAGACTATTAATAACACTTAATTACAGTTTCCATATTTATGTTAGGGATAAAACTGGAAGATGTAAATAATTTTATATCATTATGTATTGTTTGGTAGACATTGTAATATAACATAAGTTCGAAAGCTATTTCTTTTGAGTCTGAAATCTTAATCTGAATCTTATCAATCTTAAATCAATCAAAAAGAAACAAATCTATAACAAAAGAAAATGTTAATTTTAAGAAAATGTATTTTATAGCTTCAATAGCATTGCTTAATTTTTTCAATTAAAATAATAAAAAAGGATTATTGACTTAAGACCGCTGTCTTAAAGTTAAAGTTTATTTTTAATTTTTCTTATAAATTAAAGGCAACTTAATATTTGTTGCGTTAAAAATAACAATAAAACTCTAACAATAATTTTACTTACATGTATTAAAATAAAGAAAATTTTACTTAAGTAAAACTTTTTAAATTATTTGTTGAAAAGAATATGCTTTTGAAGTATCATTAGACTTTCTTTTATTTATTTATTTAAAATAGTTAAGTTTTATTAGCTGATGGTTAAATTCTATTTGCAATATAAGTAAAAATAAATGTTAGTTTTATTTTATTATTATTTCATTTCTTTAATATAAAATATCAACTTATGGAAATCGAATTATTGGTTAAAAAATACTGAATATCTAACAAATTATTAAATAAGCAAATAGTGAAATAATTTAAAGAGAAACTTTTTTAAAAAGTACTAAATTTGATAGCACTATTGTTAAATTATTAAAATGCATCAAAACATCTCTTAACTTTTAATTTAGTTTAAACATATTAATGATTTTAACTAATATCAACAAAAAAAAATTTTAAATAAATAACATTAACTTTTTCGAAATTTTTGTATATTTGAAAATGACTGAAGATTTATTAATTTAAAAATAATCAAATTATTATACTTACGTGTATTAAATAGATTTTTTAAAAAACACTTTTTATAACAAATTATAAATTACTTAAATGCTAAAGATCGCACTTAAAATTGTACTGCTTAAAGTGAAAAAAATTATTTCAGGAAAAAACAATGAAGAATCTCTTTTTCTTTTTATTCATAATTTCTTTTCATTAATAGATTGAGTTCAGAACAAAAATTAAGGTAAAAATAAATCCAAATAACAGGGTTAAATCATTAAATCGCTAGCTTCTTCTTAAATCAGCTGCTTAAATCATAATACAGATGCTCGCAAGAAAGGAAAACCGCTATATCAGCATGACGATATCTATATGTTCAATCAATCATTCGCGACATATCGATTTATGGCCCAGTCCTATTTAGAGATCAGATAAAATGTGCAAGCTTATAACTAGAAACTATAAAAAATTAATTAGCTTATTAAACTGAAGTATATCTCTTTTCATTATCAGAAACTTTGTTATTGTCGCAGAACTGAGCAACTATGAATGAAGCAAAAAAGATTGCAGAAAATACTGTCAAATCTCCTATTAGTGGAGAGGTAAGATTTAATGTGATTCATATCAGTGTTAATTATTTTTTAAAGGATTTTCTCATAATTATATGCTATTGCCAGGCTCTTATACTTGCTATAAATCCAAGAAATTGATTTTATTTTTAAATGAAATCTTTATAAAATAAGATATAGCTGAATTAATATTAGCTGAGTTATTCCATTTTCATTTTAACAAATTTTTAAATAAGAAATTTTGCATAAATTTATATTTATTAAAACTATTTTATTTAAAGTACTGTTACATTTTGTTTTGATATATGGTTTTAATGAAATATATAATTTAATAATATTCAGTTTATTTGAAAATTCATAGTCAGTTTTTATCTAAAATTTTCTTTTATGATTTTCTTATCCTCTGTCATAATTGTACATTTTTGACTACTGTTTTTTTTTATGGTTCTCTGTTAAGGATCTGCTTTTAATAAAAAAGTGAATAATAATAGCAATGTGTCCATACTGAGAACTAACAATGCTTTTAATTTAAATTACTGACCTTAATGAAAAAGAGTGATTCTTTTTTATTAATTGTCTTTAAAAAAAAATACTTTGTAAAAGTAATAAAAATCACACATGAAAATAATTATTTTTTACATTTCTTTTTACTTGAACAAATTGTTTCTTATAAATCTTAATGTGAACATGTCTCAAGTATTCTTCAATATGTTTTTACTTTGATTATAAAATCTAAACATAGTTATTAAAGAAATACTTTAACAATTTTTAAATAATTTTCTGAAGAATACTTTCTGAAAAAAAGCATTATCACGTTAAAAGTTATAATTTTTTATTTAATACACATTTATTTTGTTTTATTTATTTTCAATCTTGTCGAATGTAAAAGAGTGTTTTTCATTTACATCCTTGTTTATTTTTACTTTGACTCCACAAAAAAAAAAACATTTATTAAATACTTTTTTGATTAAAATTACAAAACACTTTTTTTAGTGACAATTAAATCTTAATTAGCTCTAGAAAAATTCGTAATTATATATATTTCTAACTCTTTGAGTTATTTATGTTGGAAGTTTGTCTTCTTCCTGTAAACTTATTAACTAATGCAGCATAAAAATTAAAAACATATATGTTCTTTATGAATGAGTTATCTGGTACAGAAAGCAAAAGAATTTATCATAGCGATTTGTTGTACAATTTTTGCATTCACATTTTTTTTATGTTTGTTTAATAATTTATTTCTCTTTTTCAAAGTTTAATCCCTACTTTAGAAGGATGATTTTAAATTTTAAAAAAAATAGCTTTTATTGTCTAACTGAATAAAATATTAATTTTGAAATACAATCATCATTTTTTTTTCCCTTAGATTGTAAAGATGAAATCTTTATGGGAGAATCAAGATTGTGTGGTCACCTTCTTCAGACGATTTGGATGAATGTTCTGTCGCTTAGCTGCAAAACAGCTGAGCGACATAAAACCACAACTTGATACAAAAAATGTCCGCCTAATTGGTATTGGTGTGGAAGAATTAGGAGTGGAGGATTTTATTAAAGGGGAATTCTTTACTGGAGGTAAAAATCAAATATAAGTAATCAATGCACTGAGAAATATTCAACAGCTTAGAAGGCTTTATCTATTTGAAGCAGTTATTAATATTTAGTTAATTAAATGATATTGTTTTAAATTATTATTTTGCTTTTTTTTTCAATAAACTATTATTTTTATATAAATAGACATCTTGTTTTAAGCATTAAATTAAATTATCTGTAGTAAAAATATATTATGTGTAGTAAAAATTTTGAATTATATTTTACTTTGGGTTGGGTTTTTTTTTTTTTTTTAATATTTTTCGCTGGATTTATAGGTTTCTTGACTTCTAAATTCATTAAAAATATGACATTTTTTATTTTTAGTTATTTTTGTTTTAATTTCTTTTCTTTAAGTATAGATTTATTTATTTTATTACATTTTTTAATTTATGTGTAATTATGAATTTTTTTATGTACAATAAACAAAATAATACTGATAATATCTCAACTCTAAATAGAACTTAGTTTGAGGAAAGCTATCTAAAAAGAATTTTTTAATTTTCATGATGAACTTATAATGTAAATTTATATGATAGAATCATTAATAAATTCTAAATGCAATTTTTTTTATTCACTTTTGCTTCTGATTTATGTACACATAAATTTTCCTTAGTTTTAAAATATAATTTTGTTTGAATATTTTTTCACTTTAAGCTGAAAATGATGTTTATAACTGATTTTTTTTTGTTCAATAATTAATGTAAATAAAATTTGTAATTTAATTATAGGTCATTTTCATTTATAAAAACAAAATGTTTATTTGAACTTCAAAATTTATATATTTTAAAACTTTTTTTTAATTTTCTTGAATCTAAGAAAGATGTGGGGAAAAAATTTTGTTTATGGTAGATGTGATTTTTTTTTTAAATTCTTTTTATGTAGTAGGTTTTATGTTCCTTGTTTGTAAATAACTTGTTAAGTTTGACCTTGCAAATTCTTTACTTGAAAAGCATATTTTCATACAAGAATGGAGCCATTTGTTCCTCAAAAGATAATATTGTTTTTAATTAATTAATGTTGTTTAATTCAACCTTTTAAGGAAAAGACCTTGACAATGAAGTATTAAAAACATAATCTAATAGGGAAAATTCTTGTTATTATTATTAGTGTTTGATTCACAACCAGCTTAAAATATTTCTCTTTTTTGCTACTTGTATAAGTGTTGAAAAAAAATATATATTCTTTTAATGGGGGGAAAAAAATCCAAAATTTAGTTTATACAGACTCACTTTTTTTCTCCTTTGCTCTGTGTTTATTTTTTTTTTAATCACTTGTACATGCCTATACATGCTTAATCATTTTTTTTCTTTTGCATTTTTAGCATGATCTAGTAATATACTGCTTTATTTATTTGCATTAACATGGTTTATTTTTTATTCTTACATAATTTATTAAAATAATGTTTTTATTAAATAATTTTGGCTCATATTTTTCATAATATAACACTACAGTTAAATTTAAAATAGTACTTTTAAATGATTTTCATGTAATAAAAAGAGACAAAATATATAAATTAAAAGATGGTCCCTTTTCCATTCTTTAATCTAAAATGTTTGTCAAGATTTTTTCATATTGAAAATTAAACTTGGCTTATGTTACTTTTTTTGTTATTTTTATGATGGTATTTAATCCTTAAATTATCAAACTATTTAAACCTCTAATAATGATAAAATAAGACAATTTTTAAATTACTTTTAGCTCTTATAAGTTAGATTGATAAGTATCTGGTACAATATGTAACAGATTCGTCCAAATTCTCTCTCTCTAGTACCCAGTGCTATATTGGTGTGTACTTGATATTCATAAAAAAATTTACCACTTATGTAAATTTTTATTGTTTTAATTTAGTTCTAGTATTTTATTGTTTTAAGACAACTAATATATTTATAATCATTACTATTTAGTTGTGTATACTTATAATCATTACTATTTAGTTGCGTATATTTATAATCATTACTATTTAACTGTGTTATTGTGCTTTCAACTTGACTAATTGATGATACTTTTATATTGACAATTATGTTTCAGATCTTTTCGTTGATATTGATAAAAAGTGCTACAAAGACTTGGAATACAAAAGGTAAATATCTTTACTCTTATAGATAAGCAATCAAGACCTATATTGAGTTACTTTTTTATGCAAAATTTTATTTTAAAATTTAATTAAATATTTGTTTTTGTTTTTTTAATAAAGTCAAATATTTCTAATTTCACTTATAAATAGATTTGTAAATTTTCTCAATGAGATAGGACTTAATCTTCTTTTCTACTGGGGTGGCAGTCAAAGATGTACTGTGAACTTTCTTATAATATAATTTCTTGCCATCTTGATCGTGGCTGAAGTTTTAAAATTTTTTAATCCTTTTTCAGATAGTCAATAAACCTAAGGTTTTATTTTCTCTTTTTTTCACAAATCAGATAACTTAGCTAAGAAGATTTTTAGTTAAGATTCTTGTTCAAAATTCACTCATATTTATTTATTTTTTTTAATTATCTGTCTATTGCTTCTGAATATTTAGGAATCTTCTCAAAAAATTTTGTCGATCTCTTTGTACAGTTTATTTAAAATTATTTTAATCCAATTAACAATTCAGTAGTCATAGAAATTTTTAAACATTGAGCAAAAGGATTGCTATCATGTAAATATTTTTTTTAAAAATTTACCTTTTATTTATTATTGCAATGCTTAACCAAATGACAATTTTTATCAAAATATGAAATCTTCAGATTTGAATTTCATTTGAAAGTTAAGTAATTAAAGACATTTTATAGCAAGTTAAGTTGAAAAGTCTTATAACGTGAAGTAAAATTTCATTGTGTGTGTTTTTTTTTAAATAGTATTATACATAACTAAATAATAATTTTTTTAGTTATAAATTGAAAAATGCTTGGAAATCGCACAAAATTCATCTTTGTTTCTGAAACTGTTGTGGCATGTCTGATAAAATTTCAAAAAGTGTCTATAAACAAAAATTGACAATAATTGAGCACTTAAATTACTAGTGTTTGCTCTTATTTATGTTTGTTTCTATTGAAATCATACACTTTTACAATTTAATAAAATAATGTATGAATTTTGCATTTGAACTATGTATTTATTGTGATTTTAATGAACTATTAATTTTTCTAAGACCTGCTATTTCAATTTTGCAATAGTTTTCTTTCTAACTCTGCGAAATTTTTTTCATTCAAAATAATTACTCTTGTTATGGAAAATACTTACTTGATTATTAAATTTAATTTTGTATTTTCTTCTAGACATGGTGTTTTAAGTCTTGGTTCAGCTCTATTATACAAATCCTCAAGAAATGCTATGTCAGAAGTAAGATTATTTGTTTTACTTTTGCATTGAAAAATAAAGAAAAATTAAATTGTGATTTTAATTTTACTTAACCTTTTTGAAATAATTAATTTAGATAGTTCTTTTAATTGAAATTTTCTTATCACCTCATCATAGTTTGTAAATCTAGTGAAACAAAACATAAAACAGACTAATATTGTTGAAATTTCATATGATCTTCTATAAACATTTAGGAAAATATTTTATGCTATTTAAATCTAATTTCTAGCTGTTTGTTTTTAGTATATAATTTTATGATAAATAGGCAAAATATTTTTATTATATAGATATTGTTATTATTATTTTATTTCTTGTGAATTAAGACGGAAAAAGAATTATGATAATTAATTTTCTTTTTCATAATTTGTAAGGTTTGAATTTTCAAAAATCTAATGTGTATGTGTTTTTCTCTGTCTAGGCAAAAGCTGCGAATATACCTAATGACTTGAAGGGGGATTATTATCAAGTTGGTGGCACTTTTGTTGTCATTAAAGGTATTTTTTTGTACATTTGTATTATCTGGTTAATTAAAACAACTCTAATTTATAAATAAATGCCAATAACAGTACCGGAGAGGAAAGCTAATGCAGACAATTTTCAGAAATAAATAAAAAACGTTTACTTAAAATCTGTTTGAACATACTTAGTATTTTGTTAGCTAAAATTTAATTGAGTATTTTTTAAATCTTCTACATATCTAACATTTATTATTATTATTATTAAAGTGGGAAGGTATATCTTCATTTATAAACATAACGTGTGTTTTATGCATGCAAGTCATAAAATCTCATATTTGATCTATTTTTACTTATAAAAGGAGTGGTCGAATTAAAAAGGCAACATTAATTTTAATCTCAAAATTCAGTTTTGAAAAATAATTTTATCAATGATCATTTTAATTACTACTTGGGCCTTATGAATATTAATTAACAACTTATCCTTGTTCTAACTATTTAAAAAATGAACAAGTTTGTTAGAATGTTTTTTTTAATGTATATATATATATGTATATATATATATTTATTTATTCAATGCAAAAAATATTTTATTAATAATGTCACAGTTGACTTTTATTTTCAAAAGTAATTTGACAAATCAATATAAAATATCAGCTGAGTGGAAAGGCATAAATAGAATTTTGTAAGTACACATTTTATATTGGCTATTAAAACTTTAATGAAATTCTACAGTGAATCAACATTTTGAATTGGAAAAAAAACGAATCTTAAAACATGTAAAAGCGTTAGTTTTTATAAAATTTTCCAGTTTACAAAATATTAATGAAATCTTTCAGATAAAAGCCTAAAATTTTTAAAACTGCATAAAAAAGTTTAAAACTTTATGAAATTAATCTAACTTTCTAAAGATTCCAATAAGTCATGTGTTAATTATTTACCCACATTATTATCACAGCTTAATATTGATATATTCGCACTAGCCTATATGTTCATCGGAGCTCTCTGAAGTTATTTCAGGCATGTGAACCTTCCTTTAATTTGCAGGCTTCCTCGAATCAATTTATATTCCGGCAAAATTTTCTCTGAATACCGCCAATCTAAAATATAATTTTTTTTTACTTTCGCAATATTTTGTTAACAATGCATTTATTTTTTGCCCTAACTAGTTCCTTCTTTTTTTTCTTTCTAAGTTCTCATTCACATGCAATGTGGACTTTTTTCTATACAGATTTGTTAGAGAAAAACCAAACTTCATATAATCTTCAAAAGAAAAAGTTCTATAATAACTTCAACTAGAATTAATGAACTTCAGAGGAAAACCCAAAAGTATAAAGTTGGTAATTTTGAAAGTAATTCTGAAATGGCAAACTTATAAACGAGTGTTTATCAGTAAAAATGGTGTTTTTTCTCTTCTTTTTTTTAAAAAAAAACTTATATTTTAATGCGTAGCAATTTTGCTGCTACGCATTAAAATGGGAAATATTTTTCCACTTTTTTATTGCAAAAAAAAAAGAATCTGTAATTTTTTTTCAATTTATGTATAGAAAAAAAATTCTTTCTCTCTTTAAAATTTATAAATGTTACCATTGTGCATGTAAATGACAGTCTTTTAAATATCTTCTATCTATTAAGAAAAAGGTAAGTGCTAAAAAAATATTACACTTTGAAAAATAAAAAATTTTGATAATTTCTTCTTCCAGCAATCACATTTCTGGTCATTTGTTCACCTAAGTTAATTTTTGGTTGATTAAAAAAAAGGCAAATCAAAATATGTAATATGCAAATTCATTCATTGCATTATGTGTACTATTGTAAAAAAAAAAAATAATAATAATAAATTGGCAATTAGCAAGTAAATTGTGAATTTACTTTTCCAGTGTAAAAACTTTTATTTTCTCTAATATTTTGCTTAGCAGTCAAGTGCATTGTCTGCAACTTCATACATAATAAAGTATAACAGGATTTTGTCAAACTGCCAAATTTTGAAAGATAAATAATAAAAATATTCTTGCTGTCGACAATAGCTTAATTTTTTCTCTACATATATTTTAGCGTAGAAGATAGGTATGTTCTAACTTTTCAAAATTATTTCTCTTCAATAAATACCTTATATATACCTACCTTTGACAAACTAAAAGATAAAACTTCTGTTTTTTAATTATTGTGCAATTTATTTTATTTGTTTAAAAAATGTAATGTGGTATGTTAAAAATCTTTAAATTTGATAATAATTTACTCCTATTTTATTCTTTTTTTTTTTATCCTTTAATATTACTAGCTGAAATTATTAATAGAAAAGTCGGTCTACTATTATAAACATGAGTAGAAAAATACTAAAGTTAATAAGTTGAAAAATGGTAAATATTAGTTATCATTGAAACAAGAAATTAATTTACTCTTTAAGGAATATCCTTAAAGTTCAAATTTTTATAATAGTATAAATTGTACTAAATATATATATAGAATAAAAAGAAAATAGTAAAATATTTCTTTAAAGCAGAAAGCCTTTTGCAAACACATTTGAACAAAATGAAAATGTCATGACATATGGCTATGTAAACCAAATTTTTTTCACTTTTTATCTTCCAAAGCATAAATGATATTTTTTTTTAAATTTGTTAATAAGAAAATAGAAAAATATTTCTTTAAAGCAGAAAGCCTTTTGCAAACACATTTGAACAAAATGAAAATGTCATGACATATGGCTATGTAAACCAAATTTTTTTTCACTTTTTATCTTCCAAAGCATAAATGATATTTTTTTTTAAAATTTGTTTATAAAATGATTTCTATAAAGCTAAGTTTTTAGCCTGATAGTTATTATTCCTCAATAGAAAATGTGATGCTATATGCCTTCAGCACAGAATTTTTTTATATTACTTTAAGAATGATGTGCAATTTGCAATTTTCTTAAAAATCTTTTGACAAACTGAATGTTTTTCATAATTCTTATATGGGCTTATTTTTTTTTCCTGTGCTTTAGGAGGTGAGGAGGTGATCTTTAGCCATAAGCAACAAGAATTAGCTGATCATGCTGATACTAAAGAAATATTGAAATGCCTGAATATTGAATAAATTGTTTCAGGGTTGGCATAATTTAAATCAACTGCAATTTTATTAAGAAATATATTCATTTAAACCAATTGATTTGCTTTAAATAAATCATTAAGTCAAAAATATTTTTATAAATATATCCTTTAGGATTATTTATAAAATTCTTGTGTGATTCATTTTAACAGTCTGGTTTCACTGATGATAAAGGTAATAATAAAGATTCAAAGAAATAATGAAAAGGGAATTATTATATTATGGAATAAAGTGAAAATTAAAAAAAGAGAGAAACGCTAAAAGTGGAAGGAAGCTTTAAGATTTTTCTTTTTCTGTACGTAAAATAATTTGTTGGCATTCAATATATCTCAATTGTATCCATTTAGTTTATAGTTCAATATTTGAATACTTTATGTGATTTTAAAGCATATTGAATATGTAATTAGTGAATACCAATTTTGAAGAAAGGCTTGTCTTACCTAAGAACCTTACAATAAGTTTTTTTATTGTATTTTTCATTAGGTATCTAATTGACAAATTGCCTCTCTGTCTTTAAAATTTTAGGATGAATAGCTTGAACAAAAATTACTGTGATTCACTGACTAGTTTGTAATAATTAAATTTTCAACTATTTTCGCTTTATTATTGTTATACAATTTTGAGTTCTGTTAATATATTTAACCAATGATTCGAAATAAAAAAGATCTGATTTAAATAAAATAATCTGATGATGATATAAAAAATCTGATTTAAATAAAATAAAAAATCCAATTTAAATCAAATAAATTTGATTTTTTAAAATAAAAAAAATCATGAATTTTGCCAGCCCTGAATTTTTTTGATTATTAAATATTCTTTTGAATCTTTGAAAGTTGAAGTGTTATTAAAAATGTTCCAATTGAAGTATTTTGAATATTAAAATAATTGTAACTTAATCTAATTGAACAATCTTGCCTTTAATTATGTTTTTGCCTGCTGATATAAATTTTAAAACCTTGTGCAAACTCAATTAAAATTATGCAAAAAGCTCTTTAGGAGACTTTTTTAAGTTTGTTGTTTAAAGATTACAGTGGATTTTTAAAAATCATTATATTAGTTGTTTTAAATTCAATTTTCTATGAGCTCAATTGGTGGGGGAATGTTAGCAATAATGATAAATATACTGAAGTCTTGTTTTCTATTTTAATTTAAATATTACAATTATAGTGACTAAATTTGTTTCTTTTTTCCTACCTGACAAAAATTTCTGAACTTAATTAGAAATTAATTAAAAAATTTTGTAGGACTGCATCATAGCCTAAAAATTATGGGTATGCATACTAGTTGATGTGAAATAAAAACTTGTAAAATTATTTTTATTATCCATATAAGAAAAAAAATTATAATCTGTATCAGAAAAAATAATGGAAAAAGGTGAGAAGTTTAATTTCCTAATGCAATCTTTCAATGGAATATGTTAAGTATTTAAATAATTCTAATTTATTTTATTAGATAATTTTGATCCTACTTAATCTTGATTTGAAATTTTTAATAAACTATATTTTTGTTTGAAAATTATGAACAATGCAGAATCCATGTTGATGACAATGAAAAATCCATATATTTTTATTTTTTTTATAATCTTTATTTAAATAAGGAATAAAAAATTCTGTTTACATTCAACTTTTTGGCATAATTAATTAGTTGACATTAATATAACTTCATTTAAGTCCCCTGTCTTGCCTGACAGAAATTTCTGAACTTTAATATAACTGAATTTAACCATTCTGAAAAGTTTTTAGTGAATGACATTGTTGCCTTAAATATATACGGACAATGGTTGATGTAAATGAATACTTACTGAATTGTTTTGATATCGGTTATCGGTATATGGTTTTTTATTATTATTTTTTTTAACCTTTTCATATTTAAGAAATGCTGTATGAAATCCATAGTTAAGTTTTTCACAATTGTTGAATTATGAATTTTTAAAAATGTAAGCAAAGCAGAAAACAATCGTGAAAGTGTTTAGTCAATGATATTGCTGCCCTAAAACTATGGGCAACAGTTGATGTAGATAAATACTTTCATAGTTTGTTTGATAACGTGTATCTTTTTTGTTTTACTTTCTTACATATAAACAAGAATGAGCACACTAACATTATAATAAGTTTTGAAATATGCAAGCAGAACTAAAAAAAAAATCAGTTTTAAAAATGATTGTATGTTTCAAAATACATAAATATGTGTGTTATATTGTTATTTCTACATAAGTATTATTAGAAATGTAGTTCTTTTTTTATATCATTATCTAGGCATTATTTAGTTTCTTCTTTATAAGTATTGTCATTTTGATTTATATTTTTTAAATGGTTTTGCCATGGTTTTTCCTTTTTTACTTTCTTTTCATTTTACATAAAATTTTGTTTTACCTTAATGTTGTTTGTTGTTTTTTATTTTATGTATTATAGTCAAAGTTGTTGTAATAAAAATGTTATCACTTACCAGAAGAGCCTTAAATGACGTTTTTGTTCTAAACATTCGGAACAGTAACTGATGTTCGAACTGTTCTGGTTTATAGGGATTATTTTGTGCAGAAATTAAGGATTAAAATTATGCTCTTTTTTTTTTAAAATTTCAATGTTTTGTAAATAACATGATTGAAACAAAATATTTTATAACATTAATACATGTATATATACGAAAATCTTCAGTGTTATAACCATGTGATATTCTGCACTTAATTTTTGTTTTTAATTAAAATATTTTATCTTTTTACTTGTACTGATTACTTTAACACAATTACCCTTTCAATATAAATATAGTCCAGAAACAACACTAAAATGCTATAAACATTAATCGTCGTCACATTTTCTTCAAATGTCAAGTTAGCCTATATTATTAATAAAGCTGGGGAATGTTTCCAAAAAGATATTGATTAAAGTTTTTACAGTAAAAGATTAAAAGTTTTTATTGCCATGTCTTTAATTAGAACATAACATTTGATTATGACGCATTTATACCCGTACAATTTTAACATCATGCAATTAACCAATCTTTAAAACATCTTGTTTTTCTCTTTGCTTTAATAGTCATTATTGAGTGGAATATAATATTTAATCTTCATTAATGTAACTTAGAGTAAATTAATTTGATCTTTATTAATATAACACCAAAGCTCTTGTTTTATGTATAAGTAAAAAAGAATTTAAAGAGATAAAAAGGTCTTTTTAAATATTTGCAAAAAAAAGATGTAAACAAGAACTATTTGCCTTTTATAATTTCATATTGCATCATGTTTAATTAATATATTTACTTTTATTCGTAAAACTATACTTTTTTTTCAATGGTTTGCCTATGTAATTGTGACTTTTAAATTAAAAGGGAAAAGAAACAAAATAGCAATGTGAATATTTTATGTTTAAACGATTTCTTTTTAATTATATGTGATTTAACAGTTTTTTTATTGGTTATTAAAACAATTATGGTGAGTTATTGCCATAGAAGAATTATAATGAATCAAAAAGTAAGTCTTTCTATAAAATGGAAAATAATATATCAAGTGTACCATAAGTTCTCATACATGGATTGACTAAATGTATTGTGTTTTTCATTTAGAGTAAGAGAAACAACATTAAATATAAAATTATAGCAAGTATAATTTGACTTAATAAATTTTTAGTCTTTTTCTCAAAATTGATACTAGAAGCTCACTCTGCATCAATAGAAATTCATTTCCTTTATTCGCTACGCAAAGCTTCGAAATTGTTCAAATTTTTATTACAGCATCACTAAGAAAAATCTTTTAGGCCATTCAACTTTTGGCAGAAACCTTCCAAATTGCTTATGAAAATTTATCTTAAATAAAGAGCATATCCGGAAAAAATAGCTTTTAAAAAGATTCCAGTTGGAAAATTTTAAATGGACCCGTATTAACATCGATAGTTATTTTATTAATGTCTTATAAAAGTAAACATTTACTAATAAGGAAAAGAAAGTGAGAATTTCATAAAGTCAAAATGCTTTTGAGATCATTTTCTTCTCTGGAAAGAAATGTTTCCGAATTGGGTATAATATGAAAAAAACAAAACTACTTCCACTTCGAAATTTTTACTAGGAATAACATTTACCTTTTAGTTCAATTAATAAGCTGAGTTTTAAATACGTTTACTAAATTCATGAACATACATAAAACAACAAAATAAATTATTTCAAAAGGAACTAGACTAATACAATTTCAACCTGCCGAGTAACGACTTATAACAACACACTTCATTTAATGTGTACTTGTTGCTAGAAATCAGGTTCGCAGAAAATGCTGTTAACTAGTTAAATTTAGTAGGAATAACACGACCTGTGACGTAGGCTATATAGTATACCCAATTCTGAACCGTAAAATAAGCGGCATCCTTCTCTATTTCCCCTTACCTACAAGTTTTAGTAAATGATAAAAATGCTGGTTAACTTAAGCATAGTTAAGTATATCTGAGAATTACCAAGCTTTTTCAGTACAGAAATATGTATAGAAGAATTTAATCAAAATCCTAAATGTAAGTATGTGTTTATTACTATTATTTTGGTTTTAATAAAGTTTGCACTTTTGCTACTTGAATTTTTAAAAGTAAAAATTTCAAATATCGTACACTAGTGATAAAAAGGATTTTATATTCTCATAAAATCTTTCCTGTTAAAAATGTGAAATATTATGAATTTGTTTTACTTTCAATTTAAAATTTCATAAAGATTAAATTAGATTAATCCCAATATACGTTCCACGATAGATTTGACGCAGTTTGAAGGGATGGATTATAAAGTTTGCTATCTGTTGTATATTTGGAATGGTACGTTTTGCTTTTTAGCCATTTTGGAATTTGCTGTTTTGGCGACATGTTTCAAAATCTCTTTAAACGTGTAACGTATACTAGGATTTTACAGAAAATTAAATAAGGAATTTCTGTTTCAGATGCGGAGAATCATGCATAGCATAGTAAAAAGATTCATTTAATACTTTGAAAAACAGTGAACCTGCTGAACGTTAATCTTGATTTCCTTGATCTTTTTCATTCAAGAACTAAGATAAATTACCTTCGGTGGGACGAAACACACTTAAATGTGACAAAAATATCCTGTTAGTAGACGTTCGTAAAACATGCCCAAGCCACGTAAGTGTAGTATTAATTATTGTGATGCCACAATAGGCATTAAATATTTCTTAGCTATTAAAATTTCTAATCAAAAAATGAAACTAATTTAAAAATTCAGAAAAAGAAAAAATAAGTTAGTAACATTAAAATAATAAATCAAAATGGAACGCTTAAAGCAGAAAACGACAAAAATTTTAAGATCTATTAAAATTTCCCAAACTAATTTTTTTAACCCCAGCGGTATCTGGTTGACTGGAATTCTGTTCTTAGCCCGCACCGACCACAGTGTTGACGTAAAATCTCTGTGGTAGACGGAAAATGGGTTAGAATCCCCTTACTAACGGTAGGATGTTCGTTGTTTTCCTCTCCATGTAACGCAAATGCTGGTTAGTTTCATGAAAAAGTTTTCTACGAAAGCTAATTTGTTCAGATGCTTGATCAAAGAGATCCCTTGTCTTTTGTGTTGGGTTCATAATTACAAGGCTGGGGAATTGAACGTTAGTAGACGTTAACTCAAAATTGGGTTCGACTATTCACCGACGGTTATAAAATAAAATAAAAAGAAAAAAAATGATAGTCGTGAACTCAGAATTGGATCGGCTATTCAACGCCGTATATGAAATAAAATAAAAAGTTCATGTTAACTATAAATTCACCTTGAAAAATTAGTAGTGCCATCTTATATTCTAAAATTTGCTTTTGGGTACAAAAAGGCTGAAGACAATTGGTTTATGTCTTTTAAAACTGTAAAAATAGCTAAAGTTAAGAATATTCAAACTATGCCTGGCCTAAACTGCTTGGCAAACTATGCCTTTTTCTAATATTGTTTTATCATTCTTATTGGTCGTGTAATTTACGACAATCTAAACAGAAGTTTTCGAAATTATAGCTAGTTGCGATTTTCAATGCTGTTTATTTTTAACTGTTTAATTTAAACCTTAAGTTGCTGTTTTTTTGTTTCCCGTAGGTGTCTGATTGTAGAAATTGCTTAAATCCTACATTAATTTAGCAAAGCCAAAAGCGCCTACGATATTAAAGATTCAAATAGTCTTATCTTTTTTTGTTTGTCTATTCATGAACTTAGATAANACTTTTCTCAACAACTGAAATTTAGAATAGTGTGATTAAGAAAAATATGTAAACTGTTTGCAATTTCAAATTAATATTGAAATGTACAGGTTTTGAATTTTCGACAGTGAAAAGTTTTCGGAACTTCAGTATTCAAAAAAGTATACAAAAGCTAGACGTTAAGAACGTATCCAATGAGCGAGCAAAGCGAGCATTGGATTGCGAAGCAATCCGAAAAGAACTGCGAAAGCAGTTCCGGGGGTTGACGAGCGCCAGCGAGCAGGGGGCGAAGCCTCCTAGTTAAAAATATTCAAACTATACCTGGCCTAAACTGCTTGGCAAACTATGCCTTTTTTTTAATATTGTTTTATCATTCCTTATTGGTCGTGTAATTTACGACAATCTAAGCAGAAGTTTTCGAAATTATAGCCAGTTGCGATTTTCAATGCTATTTATTGTTTATTTTTAACTGTTTAATTTAAACCTTAAGTTGCTGTTTTTTTCCCGTAGGTGTCTGATTGTAGAAATTGCTTAAATCCTACATTAATTTAGCAAAGCCAAAAGCGCCTACGATATTAAAGATTCAAATAGTCTTATCTTTTTTTGTTTGTCTTTTATGATGAGTGACTCGGAATGGATGGAACTGGAATCAAACCCAGATGTGATGAACAATCTATTGATATCTCTAGGGGTGCCAGCTAAATGGAAAATATTTGATATCCTATCACTCGATGATGAGTATCTAGATACGATTTCTCAACCAGTTCTGGGTGTTATATTTATTTTCCCATTTACAGCGATCTATAAAAAATATTGTTCTAATCTAATGCGACAGTTGGAAAAGTCGCTACAGAATGTAGATCCAAAAGTTTTCTTCATGCTCCAAACAATCAGAAATGCCTGTGGCACCATAGCCGTCATCCACGCTATTGCTAATAACATGGAACACATGAATTTAAATCCTGCATCCATAGCCTTCAAGTTCATTAAAAAATGCATAGCTCTAGATCCTACAGAAAAAGCACGAGTGTTTGAAAAAGACGCTGGCATTAAAGAAGCCCATCAATCAGCGAATTTTTATTTCACTCCAACAAGTCAGGGGGGTTCATCCTCTGCAGAGAAGGAGGATTCCCCTCAAGCTCCCGTAAAGACTTCGGATAACCATTATTTAACACTGGTTAATGTTAATTCGAAACTCTATGAGCTAGATGGGTACAAGGACATGCCAGTATACCACGGGGATTCTACCAAAGAGACGTTTTTGAAAGATGCTGCCCGGATTTGTCGAGAATACATAGAAAGGCAGCCGGATAGCTACAATTTTGCTGTTTTAGCTTTTGGAGAATCGGAAACGTTGGATGAACATCGCAGTCAGCAGTAAAATTTTGTGTCCTTACAGTTATCTTTATCATTTACTTATGTCATCATTGTTCTATGACTTTGTATATATGCTATTATTGCAATAAATTCAGCATTATATTGCCTAATTATCATTGATCAAACATCGCAGATTAAAATATCCCTTAATTTTTATAGAAGTTGGATAGGTTTTTTGTCTCTCAAGTGTTAAAGATAGATTCTGCAAAATATCAATGTATGAAATACGAGTCATAAGTTATGTGGTAATTATAAACAATCACGTTTTTCCTAATAAGAGAGATAACAACAAGGTAGGGATATGTGTGTCATCGCCTTATGTTCCTAACTCTTATTTTAAAATAAAATAGGGAAAAAAAATATTGTCCATATTCTCTACACTCATGTTTTTTTTCTTCTTTTTTTAAGATAAAGTATATTATTGCTCGGTATTCCATCAACTGAAGTTTTCCATAACATACCCTAATCGGATTTTGTTAAAATAATAACAGTATAAACATAATAACTGAATAAATCAATTTAAGTTAAATTTATATTTCATGAAGGAAGCTGATTTTATAAGCAACGTTATTTTTCCTTGATGGTCAACTTAGTATTATTTTTTTAAAAAAAAGGAATGCATACTTATAAGTTAATTTTGGTAATCTGAAGATCCTCACCTAAATTGGACAAAGAAACAATCCTTTTTAAATTCCCCTACGGAGAAAAGAAAATTTTTCATTACCTTTTGGAGTGGGAACACTTACTAAGCCACAATTTATTTCAATGTATTTGAAATGGTTTGTAGCTTTAATTAAAAACAACGAAAATTTTTTGCTCCTTTCATGGGACCGTTATTATTATTTTTTCTTACTACGGTTTTTTGAAATTAAAATAATGAATGAATAATGTTTTTATCAGAAAATAGATTATCCGCCGGGATCTAAACTAGTAGAATCACCAATGATTTAATTAAAGATGTGATTTAGTACAATTGAAAAATAGTAAAGACAATTAGTAAATATGTTCATTTATTAAACCGCAATAAGTACATCTAAAGCAATGGGGTACCTGAAAGTGACGTAGTGTGGGTATATCGATCCTGATTGGTTGTTTACGTTTTGTTTACGTTTGTAACTGTTCTTTCCATCCTATTTCGTGTAGTCCGAGCCCGTCAAATGTCAATTCTCATAAGTGACTCATTCTATATTCTTTCACAAAGATACTATCACAAAAATGGAAATTCTTCCATTATACATTTCTCACCTAACACGAAAACAGGCTTGAAGTCATGAAGAACATAAAAAAACTAATTATGCATGGAAGTTGCCTGGTATAAAACAAAAATATATCACGGTTACAATAAAATACGTAAACAAATAATAAATCTAAGTTAAGTACGAGACTTAGACGAGAAAGAGCTATATTTCAACAAATTCGATACGTATTTAATGAACTTAGCGTTAATTAACATTCCAACTTATGTGACCAATCTTAGCTCAACTTTAACACGCCATTTTGCTTCTAAACTATCAGTTGGAGCTGATATCATAGGTCACGTGTGTGTTTATCCGTTATCTTCTTCTTGAAATGCAAGTACCCAATTTATAACCTCTTTAAACAAAAGTGAATCTCGTTCTCTTCTAAAAGTAATTTAAAAATAAGAACACAATTCGCGCGTGATGTTTTTAATATTAGCGTTCCATGCTTCATTAATTTTCTTGTTCTTGTCAGCCTCGCTAAATATTAATTTTTAAGAGCCCTTACAACTATTTTGTCACATTTTTTATTAACTGTCGCTTAATTCACGTCATATATTTGTGCATGTACTTTATATGTTTTATACCGACATAAATGTAAGAACAACATTATAGAAAGGTGTTAAAAATTTAGAACTAAATCGTAATTTACTTTATGTGCTGAGACAAAATTTACTTCGTTTTTTAGTAACACTCGACATCTTTAGAGAAAAATCATCCTAACTTTTTATAGAATTAAGGGAAAACAAATAACTAATAAACGATTAAAACGAATTTTATAAATTCTTTAAGAAATGATGAAAAGAAGTGGTAAATTCATGATCTTATTAGTAATTGAATATGTTTCCGCAATGAGAGCACTGTGCCACGATTCGAGAAAAAAAAGTATGTGTTGCTCTTTTTACATGCAAAAGCATTTATATATTTGCTAAAAAATATTTTAAAATCAACTTTTAAAATTTTATACTTTTTGCAAACTGAATTACTGTAAGAATAGCTAATTGGAAATCTTTTGTCCTAGTTTCAGAAGTTTAAAAGTTTCAAACGATTCCGAAAGCCGGACATTTATGATATCGTTTGCTGAATATTTGTTCTTTTTTCATTTCAAAATCTTAGTCTTAAAATGAATGAATATGATTAATATTTCAAAAGTCTGTAAATGAGTTGATTAAAATACTTAATGTTTTTTATAATAAACATATTAGCTATATAAAGGCACTTTTTCTACAATAATAATTAGGTTAGAAAAACTAAAGAAAATTATTAATAAATAACAAATATAATTTTTTAAAAAAATATTCAAATAATCTAAATAATTGAAAAAGAGAAAGAGAAAAAAATGACATCAATAACATTAGAAGAAGAAGAAGACCACAAATGATTCGAATGTTTAAGTAAAATCAGAACAGAATTCAAGCTGAGTGGTTGATGTTATAATATATTCCAATGACAGCTGTTTTCTAATTCTATATTTAGAAGTTTAACTGTGATAAATAGGGAACGGTAAGAAGAATATGAGGTATATTTAAATTTCTCTTTTCCGGAATATTAATTTCAAATCGAATTCTTTATCCGAAAGATATTAATTACATGAGGATAGAATTATTGATTTCGTTAAGTTCTATTATGGTGACAGAAATCATATTCCGAACATGATGGAATTTACTAACAGTGGAACAAAAGTAAGTAAAACCATTTATTTGAAATAGGTTCTTATTCGAATATAAAAATATATATGTAGAATTTTTTAAATAATTAAGTTATACAATTTGAATATGTTTTCGAGATGAAAATATTCAAGTAATAACCAAAATCTGATATTTTTATTTTAAAAAATGCATGAGAAATGGAGAACTATAGCGATTCGTGAATTAGGTAAAAATTATCTCGTTTTACTCTATTCACGTTGTACGTGTATTTATACAGAAATGAGTATTGTTTGGGAAGGTTTTGCTTTTTAGGTTGCTATGGCAACAGTTACTAAATATTTTCATTTATGTTTTTGATCGTAATTTTGGTAAGTAATTTTATAAATCTTAAAAAAAATATTTATGGTTATAATAATCCCTTTATGTAATAACATGAAAAATTTGTCAAAATGTAGTAGGGAATTTATAAGATACAAGTTTTATTTATAAAAGTATGTATACATGATATACTAAGTGAAAAAATGTATTCAACTAAAAGTTGGAATTTCAATAAAAATATAAGATGCTTTTGAACTGTGATAATAAAATAAAATGATAATGATACGGAATTCACTATTTAATATACTATTCGAATTTGTATATAATATACAAAAGAATTTAAAACTAAACTTATAAATGTGCTATTTTTATTCAGTACAAAATATAAGAAAAAGGGAAAAATTTTTTTTTGCTGTATTAATAACTATTGAGACGGAAAGAAACCACAAGGGACACAATTGGAAAAACAAATGAAATGTCGAGGAGAAAAGTTTTTGATCATTTGCTTAGGTTCTACAATTCACCCGCCGATGTATGGCCGAGACAGTAGTTTTGCAGCCAGTGGCATAATTCAGAAATTGTGGGAAATATCCTCTGCATAACGTTCTATGATGAAGTCGAAATCGGCCTATAATTTTCAAACAAGAATTAAACATCGACAATACTAAAAATAACATTATAAAGTGTATACAACGTATTAGAAAAACAATTTATGAATAAAAAAAAATACTAACTGTTCGTTTAGGGGAAAAATCATTAAAAGTTTCGAAAACAATTGTAAAATTTTAGTATGTTTCGGAAGCATAAATTTAGCCAAGCCAACTAAGCTCTGAATCGGAAAATAGTTAAGATTGTATGTTGCAGAATGGGGATTTAATCTTTAATGTATAACTCTTTTTTTTTAATTTTAAACTTATTTTAATCCATTTAGTATGATTTTTTAATTTGGTGACAAAGGGAGCTTTTTTTCCATGGTTGTTCAGAAACATCCGCCAATTAACCTTGCGTTTTTGCCAAATTCCTCTAAAAAACTTAGCGTTAAATTTGTTGCCAACACATAGGCTTAATTAAGAGACTCAATTTAACTTTTTATTTTAACTTAGATTAGCACTCTCTAATTCAACAAATTTATTCAAACCCAATAGTTTTCTATATTTAATTAAAACTCTGCGAACGTAAAAATTTGCGCTGCTTTGGATTTCCTATCATGTTAATGATTTTCTGTTAGTGGCTTTGAACAGCTGACCCATTTTTGGGTTTATGACTATCCATATTTAACTCCATAGCATTGTAAATAATTTTAAACCCAACCCAAAGGGAAACTACTGAATTAAGCATTGGGACTAACTAGCCTTTTTTGAGGACTTTTATCTGGAACCAACTTTGAGGGAAACCACGAAATCTATCACGGAAGGAGATTTCTTTCCACAGCTTTGTGTCAGTATTGTGGCCAGTACGAACTTGAAACAGAATTTTATTTTACCAAAAATCGCTAGGATTTGAAACTGGGTCACTTAAGTAGGTATTTGTAGTTAATCACGTGGTTGTGTCAAATCACGTGGTTGTGCATGGCGGGTTAACGTTGCAGCTTTAAGGCTTGAGTTTATCACGCCAAATCAATTTTCAGGTCATATTTAATTGGATACCAGCAAGTGCCATCACGCATGGGTTTCGGTTGTCGTTTTCGATTGGCTGACCCAGGTATGACGTTGCAGGTATCCAATTTTTCAGATATTGATATTGGGGGAACGCTCGATTTTTGAGCTACATTTTAATGATATCTTCATTATCTACATAACTCTGAAACACAGTTAGAAATTAGCTTAACATTATAATGCAAACTTTATGCAAATTCCATAGACGGACGCCAACCTTAAACAGCGTCAATTTCTTTGAGAGTAGGGCTGAAATTCAAAACGTAAACCAGCATACCATCAATTTTTAAGTAAGAGATCTACAAAAAGCGATTCCTTTGAGGGATCTATTAACCAAGAACTTTTATCTGAAGACAGTTTTTTTGATTGCATGTTAGTTTCTATTTATTGAGGTTGACAACAATTTTTACTTTTTAGATTTTTGTATTTTTTTTCTGAGAAAGTTATTTTTTAGTTTTTAAATTAGATACATATGTTTCCAACTTAAAATTCAATGGGGGCAGCTCAAATATTACGTAAGCACCTAAGAGAGGAGAGGATTTTTGTGATTTGAAATTTTCTTAAATATCAAAACAAAAGTTTAAAAAAATTACTAGTGGTAAAATCTTAAATGTGGGATATAAATTACATTTGAGGAAAGAAAGAAAAATTGGTAAAAATGGTCTTAAAAGATTAAAAGTTTTAGAGAAAAAGAAAGAAAGATTTCTAATTGTTATTCAATTTCAAAGATTATTAAATGAATTAAAACGTAAACTTAGTTTAATGTGAAGTTAATATTTTTTTATTTGAATTTATATTCTAAAACAGGATACAGTAATTGTTGAAGTTAAAGGGGGAGGCTGGTGCCACGTCCTTAAGCAATGGAGGGGGTTTGGAATTTGTTGCTGATAAGAAGAGGGGAAGTCTAAAAGTGCTCTCCCATAATATTTGAGCGGTTCAGACAATGTTGGGTGGTTCAGATATTGGCAAAGATTTTATACACAGAGTACACACTCTGTAAATTCTTGAGAGAAAATTTTTTCCTTTCGGTTTAAAACTTTATCGTAGGCTATTTTTTTGTTTAGTCAACTTGGTTTATTTTTAATTTAAGAAACTTGCCAAATTCAATGATAAAGAACGCTTTCTGGCAAATTTATTAGTAAATGATGTAAACGAGCGGTCGTTACCTTAGTAATACTTTAAAGCCACGAACCTATCTTGACGCATTTTGCCAAGAGCATAAGCATATACTATAACAATGCGGGCACTATAAATACATCGGTCGGCAGGTTTAACGTAGATGATAGATGCCACTGATTTCCCAACAAAAGACCGTAGTAAACCTAACCATCTTACCTATACTCGCTTAGTTGTTCAGCATACAGCTCTCTACATACAGCTGACTTTCAACGATATCTGGAAAGATGTTAGAAATTCAAAACTGTCTGGCTACTGGGGAATAATTTCCCAAATAACATGCGTAAAACTCAGATTTTATAAATAGTGAAAGTACAATTTAGTAAAATTTAAGTGTGCTCAACTGGAAGAGTGGAAACATTAAAATAGACCGGTAGTGGGCAAGGAGCTTTGATACTGTCCGACCAGTTCAAATAATAAGTATGAATTATTAACGTATCTAAAATACAGATTTTATAAAATGGTGCTAGTACAATCTAATTTAATTAACCTTCAAGAGTGCCCGCAGATGGTTTCAGGGATACAAACTGTCTGGCTAAATGGGAAACATCTTCAATTAGTTGCTTATGCAACCTATATGAAATACAGTTTTTATAAAATAGCGTAAGCGTAAGTAAGATTACATTTTCTGCATCTTTGCCACCTGTTACCTGCCAAAGTTACCGCGACTCGAAACTCTTATTAATTAATTGCTCTTACTATGACGTAAGTCTGGCGTTCAGGGTCTCGTGTACTATATTTCAGTTAACCCTTTGCTAAGCTAAATAAAGATATTACGCAAATTCTAAATAAATATTTTAATTTTAGCTTTAATTAACCATAATAAACTAAATTCATTTTCATTTAAAAAAATGCTATCTTTGAATGATTTTTATTAGCTGCAATTATTTATACATATTGAGTGCTCCGTAATCACCATCTTTAATATATTATTAGAATCCATGTCAAAAATGAATAAAAAAGAGTGCATATTTGATGTTACATATTAAAAAAGATAAATCAGGAAACATCTGTAAAATCATTACAAAAGAGAGATGAATAAAAATCAAAAACCATTGTGATTGTTTTTGATTTTTATTCATCTCTCTTCTATATTAAAAAAGACTGCATATTTGATGTTACATATTAAAAAAGATAAATAAGAAACATCAGTAAATTCTGCAAAATCATTATAAAAGAGAGATGAATAAAAATCAAAAACCATTATTATTGTCTGCTGAAACTTGAAAACATTTCTAATAATCACCTTTCTATTTTTTCCACCTGGCAATTGGATACTTGTAAGTGACGTAAAGTGTGAATCAATCAGTTAGATTCGACGCACACGCAGCTGGTATCCAATTAAATCCCAGCCGAAAATTGATTCAGCGTGATAATAAACTCGAGCCTCAAAGTTGTGACATTAACACGCCATGCACAATCCCGTGATTAGACACAACCATGTGATTAGTAATAAGTGCCCAATTTCTTATGATGTATCTAATCCAAACTGTGCAAGAAATAGTATTGTATACTGCAAAAGTCTGATAACACAGAAACCTTGTTAATTAAACATAAACTTATCACAGTTTTTTTATTTATTTATTTATTCGTAAGTATAGACAAGGAGGCTCCGCTCATTGACCCCCATGAACCTTCTAGGTATCTTCATTTTGCCCCCTTAAAAGTCGATATTTTTTACAAAAACGAAGAACAAGAAGAAAAAAATTTGCTAAGAATATTTTGTTGAGAAGCACTTGTAATGTTTTTTAATCCGACAGGCCTAGATGGTGGTCAAGGAATTGACCTAATGTCCATCGTTTGAATCCCGATCAGAGGTTTGAATGTTTTTTCCTTCTTCTTTGTACTGTTTGTCCTTCTTACCATGGGGGTTATGTAGGCACACTTGATATGATGCCTCCTAAAAGTGTAGACAACACCTTTACCTTTCTGATAACCGGAAGACTAATGTCAATGTATATGGGGGGACATTGGGGAAAAAACATTTTGTTAATCGTCTTATCGAAATGAATCTGAGTTTGAAAACAAATATTCCTCTGTACATGTAAAATTTTGAATTCAGCATGTGTGAGATAATGAGTAGAAATTTATGGAAAGTTTTAACAATTTTTAATCAATCCCGTTTTTAACCATTTAATTAACGCTTTTTGTTTTTAGGTGATGATATATAGATCCTTCTAGGAGTATAAAGAAATGTATAGAAATGCTGATTATGATTATAATTATGACAGACTTTCAATAGCTAGTTTTCCAGATGGACTAAAAGAAGAAGTCAGATACTTGCCATATAATGAACCACCTGTGCGCAGAACTAATAGCTGTGATGATATAGCTCGCTTTTACCGTTGTTTCAATCTAGCCCAAAGTAATCAAGGGAATGGTTTTACATGGCGTCACTACTTAAGTTTCTTCCAAATCAGGCTAAAGAGTTTTAAATTTTCACCCACTTGCCAAAAATTGATGTCCAAAGTACCGAGCTCGTCAGAGTTTTCTTTTGTGACAGCTCGCCAAACGAGTACCCCGAATGGAATGTTTCGGTTTCGAAAGAAATATTCTTCTAAAAGTCCTCGAAGTAGCCCTGAAGTTGGCAAAAGCAGCAGTTCTCTGTCTTCAAATGTGGGTACTCATGTGCTAAAGGTAAGTTCAGGGCTCCCACTAGGTCTTTCTTAAAATAGTCACTAATTTTTAAGTTGTTCACTAAAATTCTCTACCACTGAGAAGTCTTTAGATGTTCCCCTTTTTTCTTTATATATATCAAAAATTAATCTTTCTTCAAAATTTTCAGTTTATATCAGGAAAATTTACATTTGTTTCGATTTATGCCGTAGATGGCACGATAAAAGCCTCATGCCATGTTAGTTCAAAAAGAATATCAGTTAACAAAGAATTCAGCAATATTAATTAGCCTGCTGATAGCAAAATACATCAACGAAATTGTTCTAATAAATTAAACTCGCTTAAACTAGTGTTGGTAGTGAATAAGCTTCTGCACCGGATGTTTCGTCAATTAACTTTCATCTTTTCAGACATTTAGAACAATTTTTTCGGACTAAATAGTCTGAAATGAAACTCGATAACAGAGTTTATTGATGCAAAAGATCAAATTTATGCAAAGTATCAATGCATTAAAATCTCCTTGCGAAAAGTATATTGAAGCAAATGGATCATATTTTGATTAAATAAACAGCTTCTGAAAAAAGATACGCAGATTTATTCAAAGATGTGAAAAAAGTCATAGGATACCTCTTAATATCGTGTCAGACTTTATTTAAGTGTAAGAAGTGTAGCAACTTGGCTTGGCATGTACTCAACAAGTAGTTGGAAATCTTTAGCAGGAATTTTCTCCCATGCAGCCTGAATAGATAACTTGCGGATGCAGACCTCTCGATAATATCCCATAAATGTTCGATGGGATTCATGTTTTTTTATAACCACCGTTGAACAGCCGACTCATTTTTTTGGGTTTACGACTACTAATGTTCAACTCCGTAGCCTTGTAATTTTGAAACCAATCCAGAAGACAAGGGATCTCCTGGATCAAGTATTGGGAGAAACTTGCCTTCGTGGAGGACTTTTTGATGGAACTAACAAGCATTTGTGTTATATGGAGAGGAAGACCTCGAGAAGCTCCCGTGGTTAGCCTGATGGCAAGGGGACTCTAACCCATGATCCGTCTACCACTCAGGATATTTCACGTCAGCACTGTGGTCGGTGCAAGCCGGATGCGCAATTAGTATCGACCAGCTATTGCCGGGATCGAACGCCGGTTCACATCATTGGAAGGTGAATGCTCTATCCCCTTAGACATCGCTGCTCGGGATTTATGTTTGGCAATCTTAGTGGCCAACTCATTTGCTTGAACTGTCTTGAATGTTCTTCAAACCAGTCACGAAAAATTAAGGTCCGGTGACATGCCACATTATCACCCATAAAATTTTTATCATTGTTTGGGTACATGAAGTCCATGAGTAGCTGTAAGGGCTCTCTGAGTAGTTGAACATGACCATTTCCAATCAATGATTGGTGCAATCAGGCCATAAGACCTGCCGTGAAAGACCGCCCGCACCGTTATGGAGCCACCACCATATTGTACAGTGCCTTGATGACAACTTGTGTCCATTGCTTCGTAGAGACTGCGAAGCACTCAAACTCTCCCATCAGGTTTGACTAGCTGAAATCGTGACTCAACTGACTAAATCACAGTTTTCCAATCGTCTAAGTCCTACCCATGTGGTCACAAGAGCTGGAGGTGATGTCGTACTGTTAGTAGGCATCTGAGTCGGTCCTCTGTTGCCATATCCTATTATAACCATATTCCACAGCACTGTCCTAACGGACACGTCCATTTCACATCTCGCATTGATGCGCTATTGCAAGAAATGTTACTTGTCTCTGCTAACACNTACACGTACATGACAGTCGGCAAAATAAACTTCAACACCCCCCCTCTCGAATCAGTTGGGAACGGGCCTGGCTAACACTGGCAATTCTAGGCATAGGACGGTGATTTCAGTGACTAAGAGCAGGCGGTTGGCCACTAGGTAGCACATGGTGGAAGGTTATTCCTGAAATTTGGTATTTATGGCACACTTTTGACACTGCAGATCTAAGAATATTGAATTTCTTTACAATTTCCGTAAGAGAAAGTCCCATGTGTCTACTATTCCACTCTTAAAGTTTGTTAATTTTCGTCCTGCGGTTATGATTACATCAGAAACATTCTCATATGATTAATTTGAACACAAATAATAGTATCGCTAGTCTATTTTGTACGTGATAAAACTGTTATCTGTATATTTGCACATAAGGATCAAGATAATACAATAGAAATTCATAGATGACTTTCTATGTCTTATTTTTGTTTCCTACATAGCAATTATAAATATTTTTTTATTCTTTTAAAATTAGTCATTCATGGATAAAATAATTTTGGCATGTCATTATTATGTAAAATTTCAAAGAGAATATTCTTCAATTTTCTCCACGTTAAGAATATTATCGAAAATATTTTGCAAAAATATTACAACCGAAAATTATATATTTCTGAATGTTTTGTTTTATATATAACTTTAAAGGTATGCAACGACACGAAGAATTTAGCCAAAGATATTTGCAAGAAAATGGAGAAAATCTCACATCTATATAACCACGGAAGTCGAAAAAATTCAAAGGAACGACGTCGGCATGATGCAGTGGATATAATAGGAGATGTTCATAGTCTTTGCAAAACTCCGATTTTAGCACCAACAGGTATACTCCATCTTTTGATAGTTATAGATTTAACGAGCCAAAAATATTTTTCAGACGTTTGAAATTTTTTTGTCTGTAATGGTTTTCACAAAGTAGAGACATATTATGGAAATAATGTAATTACTGAGGGGGAAGAAATAATATTGATCTTTTCTAATGTGCATTTCGATATTGTTTTCCATTTATCGGTTATTGTGTACTTCAAAACAATAACAAAAACATTTTAAGAATAGAGATTGACTTGTTTAATCATAAATATTTAAATTTCATTATTTATTATTATTATTTGCAATTTATGGCGAAATGGCCTGATAAGAGTTGGAACAGGTACACATGCATTGTATGTTTTATGAGTTTCACAAAAACAGAAGCACTACCAATACTACTAAAATTATTTGCGATATTTATTCAAGTGCATTTGACGTTCATTAATGATAAAGGTGGTTTTTCTAAATTTAAATCCGATAATTCTGATTTTTTTTACTAGTATTGATTAAGAAGACCACATATTCGAAATAATTCAGGCATTGGGTTGAGAGGTATAGTTCGTTCACCAGGAGATGGCACTTGGCTCCGCCTTCATCAAGTGGCATCTGACGATATTATTTCGCTATTTTTGGGAGAATGATGTAAACAATCTTGGACAAGCTTGCTATTTGGCTATCGTATGACAAAACTATTTACTTCGCAATCTTTATGTGCCTTTTTTTAACATTAAATGTTTCATAAATTTGATATTTCTCTCCTTTGAATGAATAGTTTGTCCTTTTTGAGACATTTCGCTGCAATATATTTAATTAGTTAGAGTAACGAAAGGTATAATAGCAGATGATAAAGCGAAGTAAGTGATTGAAAAAGAATTCACTGTTTGCGTTTGGCGCGCATTAAGGGTTGTCTCAATTTTAAGAGCGGAGTCGTTTCTCCTTTTACTCCTGCGCTGAAATGAACTCTTCGAAGCCAAGTGCTAATTCCTGGTGAACGAACTATACTAGTGCTTCGCCCACCACCCTCGTCGGATATTGCACAATCGTATTTTCATTTTTTTTTTTTTTTTTTGCTACAGCATTTTCTATCTGGCAAAATACAGGGTTATTCATAATTCCCTTCGCCTGTAAACGCCATTTTTCATTACTACAATTGGCTTCAGTGGTACATGTTACTGCCATCTACCGGCAACTGCTTAAATTAAAACTTGAATACTTTCGGAATAATTTCATATGTTCTTTTTTGCCATATTCGTCTTCGTTTTTTTACTATAACGCTTCGAAACCCCGGAGGGAATTATGAATAACCCTGTATTAAAAAAAAATTTCGATGTTGTACAAAATGGCATGTCTAGAGATTTTGCTCAGAAACAAATTGATTTTTATTGATCTGGCAATTAAAATTTGCACACTAGATAGCAACTGGTTGTTGATAACGAGGTTTTTATATTATCAATTAAAAATTAAAAAAGTATTTAAAAATGTATTTATCTATTTGATTTTAATGTAAAAAATGAAATTTTTTCTGATCCCCCTTTTCCTAAATTTTAATTTTATTCCTATTCGTCTTCTTGAAGTGTTTTAATGAAACTGTATTAAAAATTCTGCGGTTGAGTTTCCCGTGCATAGTTTTAAAAATTATCCTATATCCCGTGTAAAACTTTAATAATTTACTTTTTTTTAATTACAAAAGACAAACTTTTTTTGTAGGAGAATCTACAGATACTGATTCCGGAAATGCATCACCTTTAAAAGGAGCTGGTGACAGAAGAAGAGATTAGTAGCAACAAGTGGCCTCTGTCATTGAGGAATTTCTTTTATCGTTAGTGTTCTATTAAATTGAAAATTCCTCAAAGAGATTTTTAAAAAAAATTGAAATATTTTAAAGGGTTTAAATTTATATTTTTAGAAGCTACGTAATTTAAATTCTCTTAAAAGTAAGTGTTAAATTCATACATACATCCCCATGAATTCTGTGTTTTAGGAATTTTCGTTAATTTCTTAAATTGTGTCGACTTTGCTACTGAGGAAAGTTAATTAGTTCTTAGATCATGAATTATTTTCTGTTTTATTTACCTCTCTGATTGAAATAGAGCAATAGTTATTATATTTCAAGTAATAGCCATTTTTGTACTTACTGTTTAAAAGTGATTTTAACATGAATTATTTTCTTAAGTTATGCAAAAGCGGTTAAAACTGTTTAAAAATGTACAAAGTTCAGACACTGAAACTGGTTTTACTTAAAGCATACATTTATTACTGTATAGTTAAGTGCTGTTGAAATAAATAATTATTGATAATCTTCTATTACTTTATTATTTTGCTTTAGAAATAAATTGTTAAAGTTATTTCAAAATGCGCAAAATTTAGCCACCACTGAAACTATTTTTACTTTATGAATACATTTATTACAGTACAGTAAAAGCTTGGTGAAATAAATAATTCTTAATAAACTTCTATAACTTTGTTATTTTGCGTTAGAAAAAAACAGTTACATTATACAAAAGCTTTTAAAACTGTTTAAAAATGTGCAAAATTTAGTCACTGAAACTGTTTTTACTTCAGGCATACATTTATCATTGTAAAGTGTTAGTGAAATAAATAATTCTTAATAAACTTCTATTACTTTATGATTTTGAGTGAGGAATAAAAACAACAATGTAATTTTTTTCATTAAAGAATTTTTTTCATAAATTCTAAAATAGCTTATAGTTAGCACCTCACTAAAATGTTTAATATTGCTAAGTAGACATTAAAAGCTTTTGACAAACAAACTTGATTGTGTAAAATCAACCAATGAAAATTGTTGAAACGTTATGATATGCCTATAGATATCATAAAAACCACATTCTATCATCATAACTAAACATAGAAAATACAGTATCTCTGGCTGTCATCCGTATAAAAATTAATAAAAATCAACACGCTATTTGCCTGTAAATGTCTATCCCTTACTTAACGTTATTTACATTTATTTATCATCCCTTTTTGTCCTAAAGTGAAATCAAAAAGAGGCACAACTTAAAAGAAAGTAATAAAATAACGAAGATTTTGCAAATTATTAAGAAAAAAAAACCTGAAACCAATAAAAAAATAAAAGTATTGTCTTTATCTAGTTTAGTTTACTAACATAAACTAAATTCATTTAACAATTTAAATTCAGACTTGTTATTTTTTCACCAGTAAATAAATACACTTTTTGATGCAATTATTGCATGTAACATTTCTTTAGATGATTAATTCTTGCTTTAAAAATTTTAATAAATTTTTGAAGCCCATATGAGTCAAACCTCCATTGAACCAAGCCATCGAATTTGTTCACTCTTGAAAAATCATTGATAGAAAGTGCAGTTTATAATAGTAAAAGAAAATAATGCAAACAGGTATCGATTTATAAGCTATTAATTTATGTCAACTTCAAAATTTTTTCTTTGTGAAACTTTATGAAGCAAAATTTTTCTTTGTGTTATTATAAAAAATGTGTCGAACCTCTCGTGTTTCCCTAATTGTTACAATTACCGATTTCAGAAAAAATGTGCAAAATTGATGAAAAAGGAAAATTTTTTGGGGATCACAATGATTTTGATCTCGTATCCTGACGCCCCTGCTTTCCAGCAGGTAAGGAAAAGAAAAAAGGATGCTCTAATTAGTATCGTATTATTCGTATTACAAATTTTTTTTCATAAATATCTTGCTAATTATTTTATTATTTAGTTAGTAATACACTTAAATAACTTCATGTACATTCAGATTTATCTGTTTTCCAAGTACAGGGATTGTTAAAATGTTACGCCCCCATATGATCGCAATTTGTTTTTTTGTCAAAGGTGAGGTAAAACACAACAACCCCTCTTATTGAGAAAAAATATTTAAAATTCAGAAAAAATTCAATTTTAAAAAATAATCTTTCGTAAGCACTAAAAGAAGTAATTTCCGATATGTTTTTTTTCCTGATAGATTTTGCTCTGATTACTCACCAAACTTCAATTACACTGATACACTTAAAAAAAGTATAGTCATAACTACTATAATATGGTAAATTAATAATATGGTTCTTGCTCCATGGGAATACCAAAATGCTTGTAATTTTTACCGTTACTCTTTGATAATTATTTTAGTAAAATTAACAATAAAGTATAGTTTTAAATGCGAGTTAAAATTTGGTAATTGTAATAAAATTCGATAATTTTATCATGACTCCGTATCATGTAAAAAGCATTTATTTGGTTAAATTTACTCTCCAGTTCTGTATTTTTTACTAAATATGTGTTAGTAAGAGCTATAATTTTGAAAAACAGAATTGTCGGTAAACCCTTAATACATTAACGAAAAAACTACCAAATGAATAGTTAGAATACCATTCATATAATTTTTTAAACCAGAATTATGTATTTTTTAACCAGAAATGTGTCATACATTGCGGAAATTTTAACAGAATTTTTTTTCTCCGTGTTTAAATCACACATTTCATTCATTTTATAAACATAAATAACGACTCGTCAAAAAATATACAGTATACTTAATAATAGTTTAAAATACAGTTCACTACAAACTCAAAAAATGTTACTGAAGTAGTACATATATTTATTATATAGATACATAAAAGCATTTAAAATTTTTTAAATGGCATAAAGATCTTTTACAATAAATAATTATTCTTTAATTATGGTTTCTGGTAAGGGATTATCGAAAAGACCTTCTTGAGAAGGTCTTGGTTGATTTCTTGCTCTTTTGGTAAAATTAGACCGGCCTGGGAGATTCGCTTGATTTGGTACCCAAGATCTCAATGTTTGCATCGCTTGATCTAGTTTGCTGTGTTCCATGCCATACGTGAAATAAAGTGCAAGACCTGAAAGAATAACATGTTTAGATTCCACTACCGAAAGAATTATAAGGGCCATCTAGAAGTTAAGTTTCCGATGGCCTAGAGAAAGAAACCATAATTTCCTGGAAAGATTTATTGCAAAACATACAGCAATATTTCAGCTACTTCTCATCATAAAAGCCACTGGAACTGTAATACTTCTCATAAGTTTTTGTAGTCCATTAAGATACAAGTCTGCTGCCAGGGGATGGAGCCAGCGTGTCACTCCTGCTGTCCGCGGAAAAGTGATGTATGGACAGATTTGTTCAGGAGCAAAAGAAGATGGAGACGGTATAGGATAACTGTCTTGTTTCATGACGAAAAAAATCTGCTACAGAAGGAATTTTACTATCCACCTTCCGATCTTGCTCCCAGTGACTTGCAGCTCGGCAGAATTCTGATATTCGATAACATATCCTATGAACAGAACATATAGCGTGGTAGGACAAAAGTTTCAATTTTTTTAATGTTGAAAAGTAGCTGAAATATTGCAAAAAATCTTTCTAGGCAGTTTTCTTTTTAATTTCTTTTTATGGGCTGTGCGAAACAGATTTTCCATGTTAGTTTCGTACTCATCGTTGATTAGGAAGAAAAAAAGTTAATTTTTAAAAATAATTGCACATTTTGGCACTGAATTGATTGGCATCGTTTAGAAAGAGCATGAGAGGACTTGTCGTACATGACGGAACTAGTTTATGAACCACAGGTACGCACGGAAGTGACATACACTTAATCTCTTCCGGTGTTTTGTGTATGAATCTCAATTCCAATATTTCTATTTTTATTGTTCACCTGAAGGAACATTCGAAAAATTATTTGTTGCTATCTACCGTGTTCAACGTTATTATATACTTTAATTTTATTGTAATAAAGTTCTTGCAATTTAAGATGGCGTATAAAAATCCTTAAAACATAATCGCTAAAATAAATCAGTGTTTATTTTCTGCATACTCGATTGGCCTATGTAGTGGTCAAGGAGCTGACCTCCCATCACAGGTCCTGGGATCGAATCCTGGACAAGGCATGGATGTTCTTTCATTCTCTGTACTATCTGTCCTTACAGTAACGTTTGACCTCCTTATAAGGTGTCTCTAAACTAAATGGCCAACAAATCTGCCCTACTGATACCTGAATAACAAGTGTGTATTGGGAAAAAAAATACATACATCCTGTTGCTGAGACAAATAAGATCGTTTCATAAATTCAAATTAGCTTCACTTCTTGAATTAAATATTTGAATTCATTTAAACGAATCATAATAAGCTAAATTCAACTTCTAGGTGTGAAGACGCTTTGATTGAATTATTACTTTTTCTCCCACTAAATTTATGCTAGCCATTATGAGAACTTACAGAATAAGCAAAGAGTTAAAAGAAAATTTAGCTATTTTTGTGGGTTATTATTACGTTCACTTTTTCTTATTAAATTAGAATTGGTTTTTGAATTAATAAATTTTCGAAAATAAAATTTTCAGAGGCTAATAAACATTATTACGAACACCAAATATTAAAATTTTTCAAAAGAGTAGTTTTTTTTTAATTTAATTTTTTTATAATTAAAAGACACAGTAATTATTGACCAGTATGTGACAAAATTAATGCATCCACAATACACTGCATTATTTAATGTCTTGAAGTATACGTTATCAAAAAAATGTGATTCATATATCTCTATTATAAAGACTAATAGAACTTGATATCGGCATGTAAAACTTAAATAACTTTGTGGTACAAATTTTCAATGTTTATAGAAATTTCTTCCATCTACGATGATTTATTAATGTTATCATTATATTTTTGATAGCCAATATTTATAGAAACTAGGGTGCTATATCCTGCACCTTTTACTTACGACGTCCTGCTGATTGCTTCGTAATAATTTTATATTTTGACCATAAGTAGATGTTTGCATAAAAATTAAAACTCATTAAATGTAAAGATATTTTTCATTGCATAAACTAACACTGACTCGATTCCATAGGCTTAATTTCTGATTCGATTAGGATAAAATTTAATCTTAATTACTTTGCCCCATTAAAGTTACAACTTCCTTGACTGTATTGTTTTTAAAATCTTATTTAAGTTTTGGTTACTTAAAAACTCATTAAATATTTCTCACAAAAGAGAGAAGTATTATCATGCGATTTGCTTTTTAATAAAATAGCTTTTGATTTTAAGGACTTCATTTTGAACAAAAAATAAAATCAAAAACATAGTAATTTCCGAGAATAATATTTAGAATGGCTGTTAAAGATTTTCTTAAGATCTGATGATGATATGGATTTGAAATACTGTTGAACATGGAATAAACTGAATTGATTACAGGTGAATACCGCTGAAACGTTTCATTAATTTTGTTAATAATGAGAAACTAAGATTTACGGAATTTCTATGCTTATTAAAATTATGACGAGATTTTTCTTTCCAATAAAAATACACGAAACGTTAAGACAATTATCTCTTTATGACATATAGTAATAAAATAATAAATTTTAAGTATTTTTAAAACCTTATCAAAATTATTTTAAAACTAAATTAAATTATTAAAGATCTAAAATTTGGTAACTCTAGGCCTAATCGAAAGCTTTCAAGGATGGTATAATGGAACAAAAATTATTCCAAAATATTGATTAGTTTACTGTTTAGCGATTACCTTTATCGTATGAAATAGAAACACTTATTTAAATGTGCATGAAAACAATCAATCAAGTTAGAGCTCTTAGCTAATGAATCAAAATTATTTGCAATTACTCACCAACTACCATCCAAACCAGAAGCCTCACCCATGTAATTAACTGCAAATTAACTATCAAAATGGCATTTAGAATAATACTTAAAGCAGGTACTAATGGAAACAATGGTACCTGTAAAAAGAACAATAAAGCATTTATCAAATTATTTTAAAATATTAATCATTGATCATTTTCTCAACTACGAAAATTTGGAAGAGAAGCAACTAATTCAATAAAGTTTGTACTGTTTCCTTAATCGAAACCATAAATGCTTAAGCACATATAAATTGAAGATAGAAACAATGCTTAAACAATTTTTATTCATACAATTCCTTAGCAACAACTCATAGTTAGAGTAAACTATACCAAGATTAAACTAACTTTATTTAAAAGGTTCTACTTTTTTCAATAAAGCAAAACTTTATAAATCCGGTAAAAACATAACATAATTATTTATCAAAATTTTGAGTTCAAAGATAGGGGCATAATTTAAAGCATGTAAAAAGAAAAATGATAAAAAAATACCCAAAAAGTATACCATAATGTTATGTGTTATGATCTTGCTTTTAAGGGCACACAACTAAGTTAAAAACGTAGCTCTAAGCTATTTAATAAAATTTGAAGACATGTTCTTGCCAAATGATAATATCTCCGTTGATTTCAATGACATGAAACCATGTATCATGACCCCTTAGAGACGTGCCACTCTAAATCGAGATGCGTTTGCAACTATTAAACATTTTAAGTCGGCGTTCATGTTAAACTGAGAACAAGAAATAATTTCTCTCTTATTTGAGTCACGCAATTTATTAGCTGGGCTACATCGCTTCATTAGATGAACTGCGGATTACAACATACTTAATAATTACTAATTTCAATAATTTTGAAACCAATTAAAAAAATTGAGAAACATTCCGAATAAACTATTCGGTTAAACTGCTTTCCAGGAAGACTTTTTGTCATTCGTTCCATAGAACGAAAACTGTCGATGGCTATCCCGCAAGAAATCGGGATCAAATGCAAAAACGTTTGCATCTGAGGATAGTTTCGTAATTCTACGCTTAATTGGCACTCTGGATGCTTCTGTTGGTAATGGTATCTCCTACTCCAATGATGAAGCACTCGGGATAGTGAGTTCGATCCTTGAAACCGACTAAGCTCAGATGATTAAACCACGTAAGATTTAACATGCACGCTAAATGCGATTTAACTCATAGTTCTCTCGTTTAATTGTGGTGTGGAAATTTGACTAGAGAGGTACAAGATCAGGCGCCGTTCATGTCATCTGATATGAGTCAAAGTTACGTGGCATTCCTAGCAGTTTTAATAATTAAGCTATGTGCTTTGGTCCTGGCTGGGAGATATTTGATGTGCTTAATACAGAATACGAATACCTTAACTAGGATTCAAACCTGAATCATCACTTATCCATCAAGGTTTCCTGATTTATGCCACAATTTTATTAATTTGTCTAATTACGAGCTAACGATCAAGCCAAGTAGTTACTTCAAGTTATTATAACGTTTGAAATGCTATGTGAATTGGTAATAAATCTTTGATTATAATGTAATATCGACCATTAATGTTTAATTTCGTGAATTAATTGTTTTAAATCTAACAAATAAAAGAAGATAATAAATCTGTAGATAATATTCTAACGAAAAGAATGCCACTTTTTAAAATGAAAAACTCGTGTTCGTATCACACTAAAGATGACAAGATAACAACTTAAACATTTTACTTAACAAAACTTAAACAGTTAGTTTTGTAACAATGGAACTATGCTCAAAAAATTTTATTAAAGAAAGAAACATTATGCTTACTTTGTATCTGAGTTCTGTATTTGACTGATGATGCATGACGATGATAAGCAAAGACAATATAACGCACAAAAGTAAACAAACGAAAACAAAAAGAGCCCATACTTGACCACCAAAAATCCACTTTAGACATCCTCTTGTGAAGCCACAAAGGCAGAAAGTAAATATTACGAATGCAATTATCGCTTTTTGCGCCATGCGCGGTGGGAAAAACCTAAAAATATACATAACGCGATATATTTCCTTCAATCTACCCGCAGGATCTGTCTCTTCTGTGAAAGACATTCTTTTATCTTCAGTAATTGTGTCTAATTCCCGCGTAGCAGTTTTTAAAATCATAGGTGGCTTATATCTCAAGACAATGACTGATATACTCACAACAAGGTAAGCAATAAGAGCACCAATCGACATTATTTCGATCAAAGAATTGATATTTAAAATCAATGTCAAAATTCCAGATAGAGAGACAAATATGTACATGGCAGGAAGAGGTGTCTTTGTTCTGGGGCTAATTTTAGAACAAAATGTTAGCAATAAACCATCTTCAGCCATGCCATAAACGACACGTGTCATAGCAAATATTATGCTAACTATTGCTGTTGCCATACCACAAATTGCGCCTGTAACAACCAAATACTTTGCCCAATAAATTCCACGCATGCCAAAAGCATCTGGGAGTCCGGAATCACCAGATAAATCTTTGTAATTAACCATTAGAGTTAACACTATGGAGACACCCACATAACTAACAGTCGCTATAGCCATTGATATCATTGTAGCTCTAGGTATTGCTTTTTGGGGTGAGTTGGTTTCTTCCCCAGCTGATGCTATGCAGTCGAATCCCACAAAAGCATAAAAACAGGAAGCAGATGCTCCCAGAACTCCGTACCATCCATACGGCATAAATCCCTCTGTAGTTGGTCCGGTCCAGTTACTAATGTCTGAATAATATGCACCTACTCCGAGAATGACAATAATAACAGCAAGACTTATGACTGAAAATATGTTATTTACATAGGAAGTTATTCTAACACCAAACGAAAGAAATATCACGACCAGTAATAATAGACCTACAGCAAAAAAGTCTAAGTATTCAATCGAAAATGCCTCATTTATAGATTCTGTTATATTAATGGTTGAAGCTTTAATATAACCATCCGTTAAGGAATCTATGTAAGCACTGCAAGCTCTAGCTGTTGCAGCGGCACCAATGACATATTCGAGTGCCATGTTCCAGCCGACAATAAAAGCCCATAGTTCGCCAAGCGCCAAATACGTATAAGAGTACGCGGAACCAGATTTTGGATATCTAACACCAAGTTCAGCATAACAAAGAGCGCTTAGAAATGATGCCACACCACTAAATAGAAATGAAATAATGATGGCAGGGCCTGCAATATTTTTGGCAACTGTAGCTATGATGACGTAAACACCCATTCCTATCATTTGTCCCACGGCTAATAAGGTGATGTCGAGAGTTGTTAAGCATCGTCGCAAGTTCGTATCCAAAATAGCTGATGAATCTATGCTCTTTCTTCTTGACATGCGAGTTGAAAAATCAGATGGTCTTCTGTCCCCATCTGAAGTTCTAATTGAAAATTCAGAGCATCTTCTGTCACCATCTGGATCTCTAGACATAATAGTTGAAAAATCAGAGGATCGTCGTCGTTCCCCATCTAGAGTTCTTGACATGTGAGTTGAAAAATTAGAAGATCGTCGCCTGTCTTCTTCTGGAGCGCTAGACACTGGGGCCGCCTCTACAAAAATAAATTATTAGTATCACGTATTAAAATCACGTTTTGTTAGAAAAAAAACACTTTTAATGTCTTAAAAAACACTTTTTATAGAGTCAATAAATTATTCACACTTATAAACTCAGGATTCTAATCCAAACTCATAATTTATATGGTTTATTAATGGGAGTAGAAGTAAAAATAACCTGTTTTTTAATTCATTTCTTTAGTAATGAGAAACTATAATACTTGTGTAACGTGCATTTTGGCTTAGTAAGACTGATGCGAAAGGTAATATTAAGTCTTAATATCGCTTCTCCGAACCCGTCATGAAAATGTGTAACACCATAATAAGCATTAAGTTGAATTAATATAAACCATTTTATGAAAATACTAGTCGTTTTGGCGACCAGCTAGATCAGCTTTCAAAATAAACTTATATAACATATAAACTTTAATGGTAGCCGCACCGAATGCTTTGCACAACCATCTTAAATATTCTAATTAGTAAACCTTTACTCCAATCCTAACACCATAATTAGTTTCAAACAACATAATAACCAATTTGTTTCACCGTCTAGTTGTACGTGACTTTGTACACGCGCGTAAGGATTTTAGTTCAATTTTAACTACTTTCAAGAGATGTCGGCGATATTGTCTAAGTTCTTTACGTATGGAATTTTAAAAGTAATTTAAAATCTGTTCCGGTAGTCACTAAATCACACAAACCACCATAAGTATAAGAGTTCGGGGAGACTATTCAGCATAACACGCAGTAGAAGTATTAAAATTATTTTGTGAAATAAGAAAGAAAATTTAAGATAGAAATAAGATAGAAAATTCTGAGTTAAGGAGATGGTTTCTGTGGGGAACGAAAATCTCTTGGAATGGGGAAACGAGAAGCGAACGTATGACTTAAAGAACAGTGGTGCTGGAAATTGAAGAGAAAGATCGTAGTTTTTTTATTCTGATCTTACTCTATAATTCCGATCTAACCTGTCACAACTCTTCAACGATGCTCAAAATTATATTCTCTTATTCGTAAATGTCCTGCAGTGAACAAACTGATCGTGAAGACACGGTTCCCAGCAGATCACCGAAGTCAAGCATCACTGGCTGCGGTCAGTGTGCGGGTGGGTGACCACTTTGATCAGCCTGCGTAGGGACCGAGGGTGAGCGGTATAGGCCTTCGTAAAGCTGTTCTGCCGTTAAGTGCTCGACTTCGCTCGCAGCTTGTCGGGCTACCAAAACAGGGGAGCCATCCCCTCTGCAGAGGATCAAAATTGTGATGGCATGTCTTCAGATCATCCCCAGGGATGTTTCTCAGACCGTCACCAATAGCCTATTGTGCAGCTCTAGTGCGACGTAAATGAAGTAGCTACCTATCAACTTATTTGTAAATGAATCATTTTTTTATTATTAATGATTTACGGAATTAAGGGTGAAGCCAAGCTGAAATATAAAAGTTTAATGTTCCACAAGAAAAAACCGCTCTGAGTTTAAAGACAATATAAAAATTAATTGTACTTTTTTGATAAACTTATATTCTTGTTGTTTCCAATCCTTTACAATATAGCCAAAGCTATATCGAATCCACGAATCCAAACTCTCTGGCAAAATTATATACCATAATTGGTCTCAAGAGATTGTCTTCCAAGGAAAATTCCAGACATTCAAGGGGAAAGCAAGTTTCAATTTGTACTTGCTACGTGCTAGGAAAACTTTGTTTAACCCAAATTCGACAGTTAAGCTTTTTAAATGGACACTGATGAATCGTGATACTGCTGTTCGATCCGATCTACATCCCCCTCGACGTATCTCCCTTGTACTCAGGACAACCTCTAGGGCTTTTTCTGCCAAACTAGTGTTGAGCAGGAAGGGTTAACCAGTAACAACAGAAAAACTTGTATTTAAAATGTTAATGAATAAATCATAATCATAATCGAATATTCATTCAGCAAAATAGGTGTCGCAAACTCTTGTGTTACGATTTAATATTTACTCGCATTATATGTCGGATCTCGAAAAGAAAAGAGCAAGTTGCAAAGCGAAATTTACACCTAGCTGTACTTAAATATTTCCTTCAAATTTCATCCTGTATACTTCGGTGTACCAGAACTTAAATATCAAAAAAAATGTGAAACTCATCATATACAAAGCCTTAAATTTTTTCTAACAATGCTTGTGAAAACACGAGTTTATTAATCAAAATATGGCTTTGACTATTTGTAAAGAAGAAGAATTAAACTAATTGAAACATTTCATGGACTGAAAATTTTCAATTATCTCAACCGTGGAATATTTAAGCTTCGTTAAATATTACTTATTTCATTGGTTTAGTATTTTATTTGATATTTATATCAAATAAAAATTTTATCTACACATATTTTCTTTACCTATATTTTAATCTATCGTAGAACTCATTAGGATTTTAAAATACTCAGAGCCTCTATTTATACGTGGTTACAGTACAAAATAATGATCTTTATTTATGATTTAAAAAAAATCTTTTATCTTAAATATTAAAAAGTTTTTTTTCGTACTGAAAGCAAACATTATTTTAAACTTATTGTATGTGTAGTTCAATTTTAATTTAACCTAATTATTAATATTAGTTTTATCTATAGCATGCAAATGATATCAGAAATGTTTGGATCAGCTCAAAATATAAATATCCATAATGTACATATTTATGACGTATTTATTTGTATATATATACATAAAAATTTCTGATAAAATTTTCGTGCCGTATAGTAATGACATTTTTTGTAAAAAAGAAGAAGAAAAAAAACAGGTTTATAAAATCAAAATATACGATATTTAAATCATTCATTTTGTAATTTTTACCATTCCTATAGTAACAGTTTACCGGAAATTCTGCTTTTCAGAATTATAGTTTTTATCTATAATGTAAGATAAAATGCTACACATTTAGAAAAAATATAAAACTGAAAAATAAATTTAACCGAATGATTAGTTTTTATGCTATACTCCAAGGTATCGTGATAAAATTACCAAACTTTTTTGAATTTACCAAATCTACGAATTTGTTACATATTTATCTAACCATATTTTATTGTTAATTTTACCGAAATCATCACTGACGCCCATCGGTAAAAATTACGGAGCTTTTAGGTGTTCTCATAGAGATTTTAACAAGGTAAATTTTACCATATTCTAGTAGTTTTCACTGTTTTTTATTCTTAATGTGTAAGTATGGAAATTATTAGAAGTATGTAACATTCAGCATTTGTACCCAAAAAATATCTAAATACTTATTGTAATAACTTCTTATTTACTTCTGGAACCAATTAAAGTGCAAATATATAACATAAAAATTTTACAATAGTAGACTATATTATTTATTATGAATAAAAATTGATAATTTTCAAAAGACATCACTTATAAATTAAAAAAAGCTTAATTAATTTTCTACGTAAGTTAAAGTATACGAACCTGTAACAATTTCTAAATGCCCACTCATATCCATGGATTTTCACTATAATGGTATCCAATGTTTTTGATAAATAGATCTTATGAACTTGTGTTTAATTTTTTACTTCTTAATTTATCCATGATATATATCCATAAAATGACTTAATAAATGCTTGTAATACTAAATTATATGCTTAAAGTATATAATTAGAAATAATGCGTGAAAGATTTCATTGCTGCAGACGCCTTCGGATAAAAATTCGAATCAAGTTTCATGATGTCTAAATTGTTTGTACAACTGCTTAAGTAATTGATATAAAAGTGGATTGAATTTGTGTTAAAGTAGAAGAGTAGCGGTTCTGTTTGGATTTTGGGATTATATTTACTTAAAAACAAATATATTTCTGTTTTCATATTACGTCGTAATATATAAAAAAGGTAATAAAATCTATGTGTTCTTAAAGATTTATATTGTAATGATAAATTCCTTCTAACCATACATTCTCTTTATGTTATCAAGATGTGCTGACATTTCATTTTTTATCAGTTTATATTAGGGATTACATAAATAATTAGCGTTTTTTTTTTGAGCATGCGCGCAATAATTAGTTGCAAAAAAAAAAAAACAATTTCTTAAGTGTAACTTCGTTTCGTTTTTTATTTCTTGCTATGTTCTTCAAACGGCGTTTTCTTGCAATATATAATACTTTTACCATAGCTAGCGTTAGCTTAGGGATAGAGCGTTCGCCGTCCACGGGTTCGAATCCTAGCAACGGCTGGTCGACAGGAATTCTGCCCCCTGCTTGCCCCGACTGCAGTGCTGATGTAAAATATCCCAGTGGTAGAGATCATGGGTTAGAGTCCCTTTGCTGCCTAACTAACCCTGGGATGTTTTAGCGGTTTTCGTCTCCATGTTTTAGTGGTTTTCGTCTCGAAATGAAAGTTAGTTCCAATCAAAAGTTCTCCAAAAAAGGCAAACTTTCTCTCAATACGTGATCCTGGAGTTCTCTTGTTTTTTGGATTAGATTCAAAATTACAAGGCTACAGCGTTGGTAGAAGTAAATTCAAAATTAGGCCGACTGTTCACCGACGGTTATAAAATAAAATAAAAGGAAATTCAGATAATGATTATTCAAAGATTTTATGAATGTTAAAGTGAAATAGTTTATGTTTGTAGAATTTGACTTTTAATAACGAGAGTACAATTACGTACACTATAAAGAATTCTAAATAAAAATACTGTATGAACCGGCACTCTCGGAGAATCATCCGCAAAATTCATTTTTACCGTAAAATATTATATTGTAATTTTTGCAGTGATATTTATGCAATTAGAGTGATTCAGTGATATTAAAATAATTACAATAATAAATGTAAAATTTACGGCATATTAGATATTTTGTTCCATAACATGTTCTGGTAAAAATGGATTGTACGGTAAGAAGTACTCAGGATGGATGTCGGTGTTTAAAAGGAATTTTTATATTTTAATTCGCTTAAACTAGCATAATTTTTAAAAATGGTTACCTATTATCAGTTGTTTCGAGTACTTTACCCTGCGGGCTAGACGTCATTATAATTTTTTTTTCTGCAAATTTTTACTCCTTTTTCTTCACAAGAGTGTTTGTTTCACATTTATATTGAACTCTTGTAAAAAATGGAATGTTGAAAAAAGTTGTACACTGTCGATTTCTCGATGAAGTCTATATATATATANATATATATATATATATATATATATATATATATATATATATATATATATATATATATATATATATATATATATATATATATATATATATATATATATATATATATATATATATATATATAAATCGAGCTGCTTTTCATAATTTTCGTGGCAACACTAAATTTTTATGGTAAGTTTCGTACTTAAAAGAGGAATGAAATTTATGGTATTTATTTATGCAGCAAGACTTACTCCTAAACTACGAAAACTAAAAGAAATGAAGAAAAAATCAGTCGAAATTGGAAAAACCCATTCCCTGAAAAAACCCGAATCGGTTTTTTTTAAAGAAGTTTCTAACAACCTTGATGATAATAATCTGTCATATTGCCGATATAAACCTTTTAACATACACACACACAGACATATATAATATATAGACATACATAAATCGAGCTGCTTTTCATAATATTTATTGCCAACACTAAATTTTTTACGGTAAGATTTGTAGTTGAAAGAAAATTGATAAAGTAAATTATACATTTCGACATTATGGTTATTTAAGATATCCACGACATATTTTGCGTAAATTAAATGTTAATGAATAAAATGACTCTACTTATACTAATAATGCTGGAAATTAAATCTGCGCTTTTACAATGTTTTTATTTGCCGCATCGTTAAGCTATTGTTAGTTTAGCACATATTTCGCGTTATGTAAACAGTTTTTATTTCACTAATTTTGAAAACAACTGAGATCATGAAAACATACTTTGCAATAAATTCTAACGAAATTGCAACAAAACATGTTTACAAAATTGCTATAAATATTTGTTTGTGCTCCTTCTACAGGAAACAACATAAGTATCTTTATTTATTTAATTAAAAAAATTGGTTTTAAATTATACATAATTTCAATAAAAATTATTCCAACTACGTTCATACCGACGTAATTAATCAATTCACCAGTTACAACTGGTAGAGGTTAGGCAACACCATGAATCGCTAGGTTGTTATAGTATTATTCCAAAACCTGCACTTTTTTTAACTAGTCCTCCGAATGATTTTTTTTCCGCAGACGAGAACGGAAAAGAACTTCTGTCAATTTCAGAATTTGGGAACAAGTCCATTCTTCAAACAAATCAAAACTAGAGTTTTTCAAAAGAGGTATTTTTAATGCGTCTAAAAATAGCATTACACCAATGATATAAAGAAGATTTGAGTTACTGTGAGGCAATCAAAATAATTGGGTTAATGCAAAGAAAGTAAAAAAAAGAAGAACTGAAAACTTATTAAATATAATAGTACTGAGATCGCGACTAATAAAATCACTGGATTATAAATTCAGCCGCTTTTGAAATCAAAATTGCACGAACAAAATCATTAAAATATCAAAATATGCTTTATTAAAATCACTGTGGCTGTTTTTTTTTAAAATTAAACAGTTGTTTAAAATAATTAAAAACTCTGGTTTCTCTTTCTGTTTTCTCAAGTTTTTAATGACTTTTTTTAATATTTTCTCAAGTCCCTTGCGAATAATAAAATAAATAAGTAATTAAGAAAGTTGCAGGTGTAGATAATTTACGGAAATTGAAGGGAAACAGTTAAAAATTTCTGAAACAGGGAACTTACCGAAATGCAATGAAAACTGTTTATGAATTGAAAATAATATAATTAATTAATTAATAAAGTTACTTGATTAATTCATTAAATGTCTATCATATCACTCAAAGTCAGTGATGCCTGAAAAGCTCTTGATATTTTAAAATGAAAATTAGAGTAACGAAAAGGAAATATCAAAAATTACAGAAGTTTTTATTAAGTTTCGAACTATGTTGAATATTTAATTTAAAATATTGCTTACTGAAAAAATATACAAATATTTTGAAACCCTCTCGCAAGTTAATAAACAAATGTAGTTAATTTTTCATTAAAATGTAGTTCCTGTATAAATAAAATATGTATGTAGTTATCAATGTAGCTTTTAGAGTATTTGTAAAATTTAACATTGAGCTTTTTTATCCTGAGTTTAAATCTTCTAATTTATTAAATCAGCAGCATTCTAAAATTAAATTATCTCAGAATGAACGTAATTTTAAAAGGTGGTGGACACTGAAATTCAGGTTTATGCTCATTTTGTTTCTTGATCCTACTTCATGATCCTATAATAGTACTTCATGATCCTATGAAAGGTTTTGAACTTTATTTTAAAAATTGAATATTTTTTACATAAATTATAAATATCCATTTCAATATGAAACCAGTTTGAAATAAATCCAATGCGCACAAAATTTTAAAAAATTCGAAAAATGTTAGTTCTAGATTTTTTTTTCTCCATTCTACGATGATTGGAATAAAAAAGACTTTCACAAAACGATTTCTGTAAACATTTCCAAACAATCTAAATGTTATTAGAAGATATGTCTGTAAGATATTTTCTATGTAATATGTATGTTCTATGAAAATATGTATGTAAGAAAATATTAATGCAAAAAAAAATTATAAAAAGCTTGCAAACTATCCTCCTTATATGTATCGCTTTTTGAAGTAAATAGATTTTCTTCCCTAAAAAAAGTTCTATAAATATTTATAAGCATATATGGGTTTTTTCGGAAAGCGTGACAGTCAGATTTTAATTTGAAACAAATTTCAATAGAATGACGTGATGCTAAAAATTATAAAGCATTTTCAAAGAGTTTCCCCATATTTTATCAATATATGTTTTGCTTTTGGTGCAGTTGAGACTAAATAAGATTTTTTTCCGAAATCTTCTAGAAATATTTCCAGCCGTATATGAGAGTTTTCATAAAATATGACGTCCATGTTTAATATGAAACAAGTTTCAAATTAATTCCTCGAAGTAAAGAATTATTAAAAATTCGTAAATTCACCATCTTAACATTAGCCGTATATATTTATAAACTGATTTTAACGTGAA